>NC_142694.1:8194318-8345833 GCF_029641045.1 Salvia hispanica
TCTGGTTCCGGTTTAACCGCCGGTTCCGGTTCCGGTTACTAACTGCCGGTTTTTCAGCGGTTCCGGTTCGGTTTCGGTTCTTATTTTTTTTTTATTTAAATCTTATAGTTAAAACTTTTAAATTCTATAGTAAAATCCAAAGAGACTTTGAAAACGGTCGAAAACTGCCGGTTTTCTGACCGAACCGCCGGTTTGTGTCAGAAAACCGCCGGTTTCTGACCGAAAACCGGCGATTTCCGACACCCTTTCAGACCCTACGCTGCAACCCTACGCCTACGCCTACGCCTGCAACCCTAGCCCTGAACCGTCGGGAACCGGCGGTTTTCCGACGCAAACCGGCGTTTTTCCGACCGTTTTCAACCCTACGCCTGCAACCCTAGGAACCTACCGGCGACGGCTACATTTTTCCGGTTAACCGGAAGTTCCGAACCGGCGGTTAACCGCCGGTTCCGGTTTCATATTTTTTGAACCGTAACCGGCCCGTTATAAACCCTAAACCGGATTTCGAACCGGAACCGTCGTCCGGTTTCGGTTTCGGTTCTGACCCGTCGGTCCGGTTGGGTTTGGCCATCTCTAATGTATCATTTTAAGAGTCCTGGTTAAAAATCTATAAATGGCAATAGGTCATGTATTTCATTAACTTTTTTCCACTTCTATTTTATTATAAAATAAAATTAATATATAAAAGTAGACTCCACATTCTTCCTTTTTTCATCAATTTTCCTCTTTACTATTTCTTAAAATCCGTCTCAAACTCAAATATAACTCCTATAGTGGGACGAAAGAAGTATTATAGTTATACAATAATCAAACGCTATGTTTTATAACCTTGCAAGTGCAAGTGTATAAATTAGTACTAGTACTTAATTCATTTAGTTTCGACCATTAGAACTTGCATCAATTTATCTTCAATCCACAAATAGTTGTAAAGAGCCTCGGTTCCTCTGCACAAATTCTTATCCATTTCATCACCTCTTCAAAACCCCTGTTCCAATCTCACTTCAAATAACAGCAACAAATCAATACAGTACATTTTTTTTTAATCAAAGTTAAAAATGAGGGGGCAAGGCAAGGTCTGCAGACAAAGGTGCACATGGCTGAAAATACCCATCTAATTCTTTAAATTGCAAATCCAATATTCTAAAGCCTCCTAGACTCTTCTTACCTCTCTGGCCTGCTTTTTCTTGATCTTTCATCAAGAATGTAACTTTTACAAGCTAGCATTTCTAATTCTTTTACAAAAGCAATGGAAATGTGTAGTAGTAAATTGAGAAGCTTAATTAGGAGAGAAAAAGTATGTAAAAAAAGCAAAATCCCATTATGAATCAAAATATACTTTCCCTCCTCCCAAATCCTACCTTGTGCTCAACGTCACTCAACTTCTCCACTAAGAAACATCCATCCCTCATCTTTACAAGACAACATCTCCCTACTTATTTTCAGCCAATTAACATCAGCATAAAAAATCTAGCAAACTGATCAGAGTTAATGGGAACTGATTGGGGGCCGGTGGCGGTGGCGGTGGGGCTGTTCATCCTCCTATCACCGGGGCTGCTATTTCAGCTTCCGGCGAGGGGTAGGTTCATCGAATTCGGCAACATGTACACCAGTGGGATCTCAATCCTCGTACATGCCATTTTGTTCTTCTGCATCTACACCCTCTTGGTTGTTGCTATTGGAGTTCATATACATGCTGACTAGCTATGATCATTCTCTCTCTCTTTTTTATCTTCTTGCCAATTTTTACATATGTAATTATACACAATATTATACTTAATTTTTTATGTTTCTATGCATTTCTTTCTCAATATTGTACTTACTCCATAAATATCCAAATCAGCAGAAATTACTCAAGAATCACACACTCATGATGTCTCAAAATATATGAAAATAAATTCAGCCTAAATTCTTTATTCACACATGCATTTTCTATTTGTACCAAAAAAGAAGTAAGATGAAAATTGTATTAATATGATAAGAAAGTGAAGAGCAAATATTTTGTATTTTAAGAAGAAAAGTCAGGCGGTGTTGATGTGGAGATGAAGGGTAGACGACGAAGAAAATGAGGGTGTGGACTTGCCGTTGGTCTTCATGCAGCCGAATTCCCGAAATCTGGAAAAGAAGACCTGGCTGGAGCAGGATGAAGAGCACAACAGTCCGCCATTAGCACTTGATGTGAAGAGAAAGTAGAACAAATAAGTGTACAAGGAGAGCTTGAGTTGATGCGGTCGTATAATCCGTTAGCACTATCCAAGCAATTAATTGCTTCCTTTGCTTTTATTTTTTGGCTTTGGAGATACGATGTGAAGTTAAATTTCGGGTGACTAAAATAATTTCATAATAAATCTACTAAACTACTCCGTTGCGAAAATTATTAAGTAGGAAGTATTCGCTAAAAGTTAAATCTTCGTAAAGAGACGAGTGATAGCAATGTGCTCGCTGAGACAAGCTAAGTGTGTTCATATATGAACACTAATTTTCCGAGGTGGCTGAATATTTGTGACTTCAACACTCGATATTCTTCATAATACGTTAATCAAGATTGAAATTTTTACAAAGTAAAGTGTCATCTCAAAATATTCTAGGAAAAGTGCCAAAGGATTGATTCTGTATTCTTATATTCCTGGACGACAAAGGCATAATAAATCTCACACCTTGACCGAAATAATAATTTAACTAGTCGCTACTTTTGACCATTTCATCAAATTTCACATGGTTTTGAAAATGATAATTAGTGGCATACTTCTTTAAAAAGAGGCCTTATTTAGCATTGGCCCTTATAGTGGAAATTCACGATTAGATGCGATCTAGAAAATTAAGGACGGTAAAGCGAATATTAGAGCAACACATACTTGCAATTTATCTTTCTCCCCCCACAAATTTTAAAGTGGAAGAAGATAACTTTTTTTTTTGTTTTGATAGCACCATCAATCAACTGAAGTTTCTTTATTTTCCAGAGTATCTCGATTCTCGGCTATCAAGTGTGATTAAAATGAAGGATTATGCAGCATTGCTAATAGCAGCAACTCTGTTTGCATTCTTCCTATATAAGCCTATTGATTTTCTCGACATCAATTGGAACATCTACTATCATAATAATAGAATGTTATATTGTCAAGAAGAAACCTTGCTATTATGTGAATAACAAAAACAAACCTCATCCCATTCATATGCAACAACACAAGACCTCATCAGAAATATAGGAGTACGTAGATATACAATGAATGCAATCCCTCTCCCAACAAAAAGGTTCGATTAAATCATACTCTTCGGTGAGGATTTTCAGTCGGTTTGGTTTCTGGCTCCAAAGAGACACAAATTTGATGAAAACGAAAACTGAGACAATCACCGCTCGCCCAATTTTATAAAAACCCAGACTTCATCAGTCAAACCTATTTGCAAAAATCAAAGATGAATCGTCTGCTCTCTTCATTCTTGAACAACAGATGGCTTGTTTTCGTGGGTACAGTCATGTGCCGGCATCGCCTATCTCCTTGCACTACAATCTCCAGGTTAGCTGTGGCCAAGGATTTGGCCGCCACTTTGTCCGAGATTTTGCCGCTCTTCTCATCGGGATATGGTTGTGTCTGGCTTGTCGTCACGCCTAAAACCCTGTTTTGCCGTTATGGACCGTGAGTTTCTTGTTTATCTGAATTTTGGTTGATTTAATCTATCTGTTTAGACTTTGACTATTTTCAAATTTTGTTATGTTTATTGAATTGTTTCAGTTTGAGTATGTGTAGACTATGGAGGTTTTTATGCTGGAATCATTACAGTATGTGCTTATATCCAACTTAGTTGGAAGATAATGACAACTCTTAGAGTAGTCTTTCATTGATGTTGTAGGCCTTTAATAAGCAAAACATGATTGTCTTCTAGTTTGTTACTCATTTTTACTATTTCACTACCCAGTCACTTCCTAAATTCAGATGTGCATTCTTATATATGTTGGAACAAATGGTGAGACCTACTTCAACACAGTAGCTCTCGTCTCTTGTGTGCAAAACTTCCCCAAAAACCGAGATCCTGTCGTTGGGATACTAAAAGGTTTCGCAGGGTTAGGTGGTGCGATTTTGACTCAGATATATGCAGTGATGCGTTCCCCGCACCATTCTTCACTCATATGTATATTAGCAGTTGGGCCAACGTTGGTGGTCGTTGCCCTGATGTTCATTGTGAGGCCAGTTGGAGGTCACCAAAAGATAAGAAGGTCTGATGGATTTAGTTTCTCGTTTATCTATTGTGTGTGCCTCGTGTTGGCTTCTTATTTGATGGGAGTCATGCTTGTGGAAGATCTATTTGATCTAAGTTACAATAACGTTGCAATCTTCACAGCCATTTTATTTGTCATTTTACTGATTCCAATTGCCATCCCTATCACCATGAGTTTTGTTACGGAGCCAAGAACATCGGGTGAAGAGGCACTTCTACCTGATCAAGACAAACAAGGGCTGAGCAGATGTGAAGATGATACACAGGAGATCATATTTAGTGAAATAGAAGACGAAAAAACAAAAGAGGTCGATATGCTTTCAGCTTCTGAGAGGAAAGAGAGAATGGCTCAACTGCAGGCGAAAATTGTCCAAGCAGCTGCAGAAGGAGCAGTGAGAATCAAGAAAAGAGGACTTCACTTTGATGGAGGCATTGATAAAGGCTGACTTTTGGCTTATATTCTTCTCTCTTTTATTAGGTTCAGGTTCTGGTTTGACTGTGATTGATAATATGGGTCAAATGAGTGATAAGACCCATGTATTTGTTTCCATGATCAGCATATGGAACTTTCTAGGCCGCATAGGTGGTGGCTATTTCTCTGGGAAAATTGTCAGGTGTGAATATAGCTAATTCATTGAAGAGTTTTCGGTTTCAGTTTAATTTTGTAGGTCTTCATTTCATTCTCATGGTAGCTTATCTTACTATGTGAACAGGGAATATGCATATCCAAGGCCGGTTGCCTTAGCTGTCGCCCAAGTAATAATGGCGATTGGACATGTCTTCTTTGCCATGGGATGACCCGGAGCGATGTACTTGGGTACGCTTCTTGTGGGGCTTGGTTACGGATCACACTGGGCAATCGTGCCTGCTGCTGCCTCAGAGTTATTCGGGTTGAAAAAGTTTGGGGCTTTATACAATTTCCTCACTCTAGCAAACCCTGCAGGCTCTTTGGTATTCTCCGGTCTGTTGCCAGCACTATATATGACATGGAAGCTGAGAAACAGGCTCGTGGACACCATCATGGCCAGCAAATAGTATCATCTCTCTCAAGATTGGTCTATCTTGACGACCCTTTGAAGTGTGAAGGTGCCATATGCTTCTTCGTTACTTCCTTGATCATGTCCGGACTTTGCATTATTGCAGTCGTCTTAAGCTTGATTCTTGCACATCGGACAAAGCCAGTGTACGCTCACCTTTATGGAGGATCTCAAAGGTGACTTGTCGTATCTCTATGCTAACATGGTAATGGAGTGAAGACTCTTGCTAATTGTTTCATCTTTATAAAGTCTATTTTGGTTCTATGTTGTATCTTGAGGTTATCTGTTTTTTATCAAAATAAGTTGGAGATAAAATGTTGAATGGATTGATATTGGCTTCTGTAGTTATTTCACAATTCTCTTTGGACCTTAGTTCCTAAGACAAGAGGGAGAAAGCAAAGAAGAACATGCCATTAAAGCACAAACAACATGAATGCCCTACCACAAAACAATTTAGACAAATTGTAAGTACACATTGTAGTTTTCAACTTATATCAAATGTTACTGTTTGAAACTGCATGAGAGTTTCTTATTCATGATGATCCATCAACATGTTGCACTCGTCGTATCCATGCGAATCTGTAGACAAAATTTACAAATTATTCTTTGCGAATTCCTTTTTTCCATGCTTGAAACAATCTCTTATCAATTGAATGCTGTGCAATCCCTTCTTATTTCTCCTTGGTCACCAGTCTTGACACCAACCCTGCCTAGCTTGATCATTGCATTGATGAACGCCCCATTGAAATCACCAGGGCTTTGGGAGAAGTCCAAGACAGTCTGCTGTGAAGCCGGATCAGTGAACAGCACCTGATCAGACGTGAACAGCCCTCTCTTTCCCACCAGATGCTTGTAGTAGACGTTGTCAAATATTTCTGGAGTCTCGTGATCCATGTTTATGGCTATTACTGGGTCAACATCCTGAGGGCATTCCTGCATCAACTGCTGTGCAAAGGCTGGATCCATAGATGGGTCAACAGGGCTGGAAGAAGAGAAGGAGTATATCCTCTTTGCGAAACGGCTGCAGTGGGAGAATCCTAATGTATGGCATCCCGAAAGAGCAATCATATCTGTCTGAGACAGATTATGCTTCGCAAACATGGCATTGAGTTGATCCAGATCGAATTCAGGCTCCGGTAAGTTCCCAGCAACACTAGAAGCTCGAGAAATTAGCCCATCGCGCCTTCCTAATTCCACGTTGTATGTAGGACCTCCTGCCTGAGACACCAGAAAATTACTTATCACGTCATGAGCTGGCAATGTTTAGTTTTTAATGATCAGGTGAAAAGGCGATTGATTTTTACCTGGAAGACGACGTCTCTAGCAGCAATAGCCAAGATGTCTGCACAGGATACTACGCCAGGACACTGAGCCTCGACTGCTTGCTTGGCCTTAACAACAGTGTCAAAGCCATCTCCGGCTAAAGAGAGATTGTCCGGAGCATCTTTCTCAGCATCGAAGTTTGGTGAAGCTATCATAACAGAGGCATCACATCCCTACAAGATGACGTTGGACTATCAGTTCAGGTTAGCCATGCTAGCTATCCTTAACTCGTTGTGCTGTCTCTTTTACTGATTAATTACAAGTAAACTAGTGTGTAGTAAAATAGAAATATCAAATTCAGTTCTAGAAATCTGTTTCTTGCTGTCGAAAATTTGAGGCCTAGTTAATTTCTTGCCTTACTAGGTAAGTCCTAGTCTAGTGTTTCCCAACAATGATTCTCCATTTATCCATGGCTATAGGCTTATGTTCCCCTCATTTATCAAAGATGAAAGCATGTCATACCTCAACGAAGCAGTCGTGGAAAAACAGCCGCACAGTTGCTGGAATGGTGACGAACGTCTGGCTAATCTTCGTCAGTACAACCTGCCTCACGATGTTCTCGACATTTGGACATGTTGAGCTATAGAAGTTCGGCCTCAGTTGTCCCTCTCCATTCCTTACAACTATGCATAGTATCAGCACAAACAAAATTCTGCAGTATCTCCCCATCTGTGTGTGTGTGTGTGTGTTGCTTGTAGCTTGTTCTGAATGTTTGAATTGAATATATGGCGAATGAAACAGTTAGAATATATGCAAATAGGATGATGACTTTAGGCAAAAAAAGTGTTTGTTAAATAAGGTAGTTGTTGCTCAGTCTAAGGCTGTGAAGTCTTAGCCTGAAACTGATGCTATATTGCAAGTTAATCATTCACTTTTCCTTAATAAAATTTAGGTCCACTAAATTTACTAATAAGTTCATATCTATGGTGAAAATTTATTTCTTTATTTTTCTTTGATTGTGACAATTTGTTATGCTTTCACATTGTTGGTCTATTAAAATTTCCAATCCATGCTATTGAATTTGTCTCTGCATTTCTATAACTCGTTTTCAAATTAGATTTCATTTGCAACCGTTGATTCGGTCGAGAATAGGATAATCAAATTCACAGTAGATTAATGCATTTACTGACTCGATCAAATTTGGCTGTTGTCAATTTTAATCTATGTAGCTCTCATGTTTCTAATTCTCCAAACACTATATCTTAATTACTTTTATTTATATATCACATTTTGTCTCATAGTACTAAATGCTCTACATAAGTATATTGATCCTTTATTCTTCTCCAATTATAATTACCAATACATGGGTGTATGATATACCGTGAATTAATGGAATACTATTGTAAAATCCTTTTTGGAATTTTATTTCATACCAAGTTGAAGTCTTGTATTTATTCTAAACAAATATGTCCCATGAATGAATTGGGGTAGGAGGGTGGTAAGTATACTGTAATAGTAGTAATACTTTTCTTCGGCAATTAGCAATTTTTTTAAATAAATCGACAAGTGAAAATGACACGGTAACAAATCCTATCGCCAACCTATTTAGCTTTTCCAGAAGGAGAAATGCAAGAATTTTTCTCTTGTTTATGCTTATACGCCATTATTTTTTCCCCAGCCATGTCAACATTGTGCAATTATTTACTAAAATTGAATAGCCAACATTTGAAATTTTGAATAGCTTTTGCTAAAATCAATTATTTTCTCCACGAAATAAAATATGTGTTTGGTGTAGGCTTTTAGAAAATCTCACAAGCAACCTATTAATACATTATACTATTATCTAGCATATTCCATCTTACCAGAAATATTTTATTTAACGTCTAATTCCATTTCATTACACGTCATTATATCTACTGTAAACCGAAAGATTACACATTTTAAGATAATAATTTCAGTCTATCGAATAATTCCAATAGATGATTTCTAAAGAAACATTGCCCAACTTTATTATACTTATATAATGGCTAATTTGCACCTAATTAAGAAATTATGTGGAAACTGCTGCATATATTTGTCACAAAGAACGTTATAATTGTAGTAATTGCTAATTAAAAAGTAATATAATTTATTAGAAATTAATTTTAAAAAGTTGAATAATTCTTTATATGCGTATACATATCTATATGATGACTATATCTATGTACTATTATAAAAACCAAACATTATTTACACAGATCATAATAACACAATGTCACAATATAATGACAAATGACAAGGTATTGACCAATTATAAACATACTTAAAATCATGATTAAGATGGATAATAATACGTAAATTACATTATCCAGGCCATTTAATTGGTCATAAAATAGTAGTAGATAGTTTTGTCAAAAAATGGATTTATTAATTATTGTTCTTAGGGACTAGTCAACTTCGTAACAATATAATTTTGATCCTCATAAATTGAAGCGATAAACATCTAATGATAATTATTCAGCCAAAACGATTCGTAGTTAAAAACATTGCTCTTAGGGACTAGTCAACTTGATGTTTGTTGAGATATCAATCACAACTGAAATTATTTTTTTGAGTTTGACATTTGAAATAATTATATGTAAATCAATAAATCAAACTTAATTCACTACTATAATGTTGTTAAGGGCTCATTCTCATATCAGTTGTAAGAACAATTGGTGTGTGGTATATAGATTAAATGAACTCTCTATTCCACTAGGTCAATCTTTTGGATTGAGTTCTCTTGTTTAATCTGTAACAATTGGTGCTTTCATCTAGAGCCAAACGGCTTGGAATAGTAGCCAGACAATGAACTTATCGTAACCAACGAGCACGTTTGGGGCCGACTCAGAGTGGTGGTCGGGCAAAGAATCCTTCGTGACCAACGAGAACTTGGAGTGTTGGCCCGACAACGAACTAGCAGTGAGCCTTAAAGGAGGGTCAAATGTTACGAAATCAATTTCCACATCGGTTGTGATTCTCCTGTTTACTCTTGTATCACGTGCATATTGTAAGTGTATAATTTTAATTTTATAAAACGAAAAAGCTTACATTTCCTTGATTTTTTTTTAAAAATTATGTGTCTCCACACGAAATATGAAAGTAATCTCCAAAAAAAAATTACTCTAAAATTTGGATAGAAGTTTTCTTCTCCAAAATGGAAAAAATGTCTATGTTTTTGTAAAGTATTGTTGCACTTGCACCCTCAATCAATAGAACAAATTGTTTCTTTTAATTGAGCATTAGAGCATTACGTATGTTTATATTTTTAGCAAACGATTAGTGCTGATTCACAGACAATGTAATGCCGACTAAATATTACCCTCTTTAAAAAATTGTAATGACCAATTAAACTATGCTGTCGACTGTGTAATGACAAACGTATTAAATGTATTTATACACAAAGATCATTGTCCCAACTCTCAAACCTGAATTAAACAGTTGTCGTGTCAATTAATGGCATTTTAATAAGGTGCTGAGAACCTAACATAACATCAATTTGCATGCGCCTAATTCAATTTAGTTATCACTAATTATTTTTATATATCCAATATCCTTGTAGTCACAAAATCATAGTATGGGTATTCATCCATCACATTAATTTGAACAGTTCGTCATAAATTTGTATATACATTTTCTGCTAAGCAAAAATTAAAATTGTGGTAAGATGCCTAGCTAGTGTATGGATTTTAACCCAATGTAATATTAATTCAATTTTTGAAACACTACAATAATGTTTCCATCTCTAACCTTTACAAAAGTAAATTTGATTCCTCTCTGCTTCTTTCGACCACTCAAAACCAAAGAATATTACACAAAAATGTGTCCATAATGGTATTTGTGGGGCCAATTTTTGTGAATAAATTAGGTCATGATTTTGAGTGGCCGGATAGAATTTAGGGTGCCTAATTTTCCAGAAGAAAATGGAGATAGTACTAAACCGTGTCAAGAGTACATTCAAAACAAATATGAGCAACACTTAAAAAAACACAATTAAAGTTATTCAATATTTTGAGTCGCCCAATTGATATATTACTAATTTTCAGATTACTTATCTAGTAGTAGTATTTTTTATAGCAACGATTGGTTATCTTAACTTATGTTCATATCATATGGCGGAGGTGACATCATGGAGACATGGACCATAGTAGTGATATCTTTTAGTATTTCTGAACACTCAAAAAAATGACATCTTATACAATAATAGTCCATATCTATGGCACACTTTCGTGATCGATGTTGTTAGATCTAGATTGAAGATCTATAACGGATACAAATGGAGTCGGGGATAAACATGAGACCAGAAAGACAAATCTGAGGGGGTTCCCCGGGTAGGGATTTCGACGCTCCGGTCAGTGTAGTGATAAATAGGGCCTACCTCGTTAAAGAGAAAAAAATGAACTCCTCCCTCCGTCTATCATTATGAGTCTCATTTCTTAGCAGTACGAGTTTTAAGAATGTTAATAAAAGTGTGTGGAAAAAAGTTAGTGGAATTTGAATCTCTTGTATATACATTAGTTTTAAATGAAATGTGAGTGGAACGTGAGACCTTATTACTACCATTTATAGTAAAAATGAATTGTAACTTCTTAATATTATTCGTGGATGAACTAAAATTGAAAAACGGGACTATTATTCATGAACGAGTGGAGTATTTTAGTACTAATACTCCTGCTATGTTTATAAGTTGTTATAGCAAGCGAAACCCATTAAGCAGCGAAGCCTATTTACCTTAGCTTCGGCCCAATTAAACTCTTATCTTTAAAACCATTATTTATATAACATTCAAAAGAGAAAATAAAAAAGAAACAGAACTATTCTGCTCAAAGAGGAGAGGCCATCGAATTTCAAATTCTAAGAGAGGTGGAAAAATGGCTATGGAAGTTGAAGTGAGTGAAACAGGCTTGAATTTCCCCTTTCTGCAGCCTGTACGACGGCGTTTTGGACCGGGCGCCCTCTTCTTCGAGGCTGGCAACATAGAAAGACAACTCCTCGCTAAACAGGTAACAGATTAAACAATTTAGTCATCAAGCTAGAGCTTATTGGAGTAATTGAGTTGAGAGTGGTTATTTAATTTTGAATTTTTGCTTGCACTAGCTGTTTATATGATGATTATTGATGATATTGACAAGTTTATGATTACTTATAATTATATCTGCGGCTGCTGCTATTGTTTGAATTGCGAATAATGATTTTAGTTTGATAATTGTTGATTACATGACAATCAAGTTGTGATGAAAACCTTTAGCTAATTGATCCAACCTGACGGATAAAGTGAATACTCCTTTAGTGCATAATGTAGAAATAGTTAGAATTAGGTGTTATGTGATCTCAGACCTATGTATAACCTAGACACCAATATGTTTGCTTTGTCAAGATGAATGTGGAAACATTGTATAAGTTTAATCAGTAAACTTGAATCTGAAATTAATGTTGTTTTTATCACTTTCATTGCGGTGAACTGAATTCTGGAGAATACAGTTAGTAGTAGTCTAGTAGACCAGGAGAAATGAAGCCTTCTGAAAAAATGATTTCCTTTGACTTTGAGTACCTTAAGAAAAGAGATTGTTCCAAATTTTAAGTCTGGTTTAAGTCATTAAATAGAAACTAGAGAAGTTGTGCTTGTCTAGGGGTAGTTGCTGGGTAAATGAGAAAGAAAAGCTTTGTTATGCGTCAATATGTCATCTGGATCTACTCTTTCCATTTCCATCTTCAGTATAAACTTTGGTTATATGTCTTTATCAAAAATTTGGCATAAAATATAGATTTATATGCATCGTAGGAAATCACAAATCATAAAAGACAAACTCCTGTAGTCCTTATTTGAGTGAATTGATCAGCAGTATTGTGATTTCCTCTTGTATGGCATCATTTTCCTGTCATTTCTCTACGCTTCATTTGTTGCCTTGTGTTTAAAAACATTTCAATCATCATAAACCTATTTTTGTGTAGGTTACATTAGATATAACAGATAAAGAAAAGCAGGAGATACAAAGCATGGAAGATTGGGGAAGCAGGTACAACAATCTACTTGGTGATCTAATGCTTAGGGTTTTCTAGAATTGAGTAATCAATATCCTAATGTTAGAAAAGAGATCCACGGACTGGGACTTGCATTATTTTGTCAGTTGAGAAGCAGCAGATGGCAATCAAAATGAATGTTGTATGAAGCCTCATTCACATTTAAGAGGAAGATCTAGTTTTGTCTGCTTAGAACAGTTATCATGCATGGATACATTTATTTCCCAAGCATTTTTGGTTTGTTACTAGTGCTAATATTGGCGTATAACATAGAACTGAAATTTTTTCAGAAACGAACTACACAATTTTTATTTTGAATATCGTGTCATCTTGGCACTCTAAGTGGATTATCTTGTTCTTACTACTTAACCATATTCATGATTCATAAGTGTGTGCATTTGTTTCCTAGGCATTGCTGGTTTGTCTCAATGGTGGTATTTTCGTATGACATCGCCTTACAGTTTGAACAGAAACCATCTGGCAGACGTTTATTACTTAGGCAATAAATCCTTGTGCATCTACTGTTTGTTGTTGACATTCATGTGACTATTCTACCTTACAATCTCTATTCTCTATCTTCATTCTCAAAATTATCTGATACTATATTTTATCTCCAAATTTTTTTAATCAGTGAAGTCTACTGTCCTATTGTTGGTTGTGGAGCGCACCTCCAGTCTTTGGAGGACTTTGAAGATCACTATATTGCTAGGCACATGGCATCTTGTTCTGTCTGCTCACAAGTATATCCAACATCACATTTACTCAGTATACATGTTTCTGAGGCCCATGATTCATTCTTCCAGGCAAAAGTTGCGCGTGGATATGCCATGGTAAATTCTTGCACTCCATTCTTTGGTGAGCCTGCATGCTAAAGCTAATTAATCTTTAAATTGTAACTATTTGTTTCTGGCCTCTATTGCTGCATGAGTAATTCTTCGTGATCCTTCAATATTTCTTGTTAATATTCTATGTAATTATATGATGTAGTATGAATGCCTTGTCGAAGGCTGTGATGCAAAGCTGAAGAGCTATAAGAACCGACAGCAACATCTGGTTGATAAGCATAAATTTCCTTCTTCATTTGAGTTTTTCAAGAAGTCGAGACCATCAAAGAAACAGAGGCAGAAAACCCAGCGTAAACAAGCAGTGCACAAAACAGAGGATGCTTCAACTGCAATGCAGGTGGATCAAGAAAACATTGACAGCCTTGTTTCTGCTGTTTCAAGACTAAGCACTTCAGAGTCTCCTTCATCGATCAGTTTTGGCCGTCGCCACACGCGAGGTCTCACATTCGTCCCTCGAGCTCTTCAAAAAGAGAAGAGACCAGGCCAATCATCAGAACAACCAAAAAGATAGCATGATTACTCAGAAGATTCAATCACACATGTTACGTGTTGTGGTTCTTGATTTGAAGTGGCGATTTATTTGTCAAATCAAATAAAAGCAACACAGACAAAATCATCCAACGGACGGGCGCGTGCCTCATCCAATCTTCCTGAGATCTCGATGTACAATTCTGCATAATGCTGCTTATTTTGCTGTAGATCTTGTGCTGTTATTTAACAGTTTGGCAATTGACTGTGTTGTATTGAACTATATGCCAAATTGCCAATGTACTACATAATCATCGATTTTTCAATTTTTTTCTGATTCACACCCTTTTCGTGATACTTCTCCATTTTCAAGCCATTCTCCAAAACCTTATTTTTGTTAATTCCATTTAACTTTAGTCTTCACAATATGCTTCAGATTTGATATTTGGCATCTCGGATTAAACCATGACGGTAGGGTGGATACTAACATGCTTCTCGTTTTATTACTGCAAACAAGGATGTGGTTAATGAGGTAGAAACTTCTCATGATTTCAGCTCAATATCTATCAAGGTAAGATTGTGAAATGCTCTTGTTGGGTTAAAAATCGAAACTGAAAGTATATGACTCTACATATTCGCTTTTGGAGATAATATATTATTATTCTGACTCTGACGACAGGACATAAGTTGAGATGGCCGAGTTGGTCTAAGGCGCCAGATTAAGGTTCTGGTCCGAAAGGGCGTGGGTTCAAATCCCACTCTCAACATATTTTTTATATTGTTTTATTCTTTATTTTGTTTTTAATATTATCAGCTTCATGTTTCTTTATTTTTTGTATCCTAACATGGGCTCATGCATATTAGAAATTGTGTCCTCCTGCATTTGAACATATAAGTGTGAAAGCCCAGAGAAAGATTATGTAGAGTAAGGGGAATTTTGTTATACTTGGAATGGTAGTACTACTTGAGAATCTCATTTTGTAGATAATGTAGTACTTTTGTTTCAAATGCACCATTCATACAAAATGTAGTAGAGTACTTTTGTTTCAAATCAATACAAAAAGTTTCGAGTTTACATAACTAGTACAAAAATGTTTGCTGACTTTTCATGTTAATACAAATCCTAACAGACAGTTTAACCCTGTTTAATTATTTACTTATGTTGCGTCTGACTCATCAACTCCATGACAAAAGAATTACAATTTCCTGCAATTTTTTGAGAACTCTCAGGAAGTTATTTATGCCAAACTTCGACGATTGCGTGAGTTGGACGTGAAAAAGCTAATACTTCCAACTTCTCTCTATGTAAACAATCTCTCTTTCTCTCAAAATTGAATGTTCCTGTGTTGGTTAAATTTATAGCAGAGGTTTTGTGTTGGATTGAAAATCAGAATATTCATAATCTAAAAGGTCATTGTTGACAAAGATTAAGCCAAAAAAAACTGGAAGTGGGCTAGCAGGCCAACAATGGCAAAAACAAACAATTCGTGCCAAAAAAAATTTATCGAAGAAGCAAAATGGCAGTTTTCCTACTGTATCTTTGTTCCATCCTTCTACTCATATTGTGCATTTTAAAGAGTCAAATGCCAAATAACTAACGGAGCTAAAACTGTGGTTACAGTTTGTATTAAAACGAAACTTGAGTGAAACGTTTTGTACTAATTATGTAAACCGCAAACTTTTTGTACTACTAGTTTGAAACAAGAGTAATACATTCTGTATGAATTGTACTTTATCCCTTAGATATAGTACTATGAAGTTTGAGTGACTGGGAACCTTTACTTTCCTTCTCTTCTAATGATTGGCAACTCAAGATATTAGACTAGCATCTATGGAATCCGTAATATAATAATAATGTGTATATGAAGTGACTACCATGTGAAAGCACATAAACCTATTAAGTTTTTGTATGGACTGGAATTAATTAATGTCTTGGTTAATTTGGTGGTGCCTTCGAAGAGTATTTTTTGTGTTTCATACTTTTGAAGGAAACATGGAAAGTTTTTTTTTTTATCATCGACAGTTTTGTTAACACAAAGCTAGTTTATTCCATCTCATATTACGGACGTTGTCTATCTTTTGGATATACCAATGTCTGCTTTTATAAATTGACATTATACGGAATTTTGGTTAGTTGTTTTTAACATACATTCTTCAATTGTCTATCTCGTTTTATTTTTTCATATGCCAGAGTCCTAAACAATCATGGATGGTTTCAAACTATTTTTCTTTGTTGACTTTCCTACCACTTAAATGAATTAAGAATCCATACGGTACACGAAATTGGAATTATAATTCTACTGAATTGAATTTGTATTTCAAATCCAAATTCTTTGATCGATAAAGATGATCGTATATATATAATTGATATGAAATTTAATTTAAAGAAATTATGCACACGCACAAAGAATTGTAGCGTGTGTAGCGTGTGTGTGTCTTGTGTGTGCGTGTGGCAGAGTATGCATACATGTGATCGTGTGTAGTGTGTGTATGTGTGTTATGTTTTTGTAACATGTGAAGGTGTCAAATTTTATAACATTTGAAATAGTACTTTTATGTAACACATTAAAGTGTTAAATTTTATAACTATTTTAAATAGTATTGCCATTTATCTATTATAACATTAATCTCCCAATTATTCTGTGTCAATAATTATTTAATAATAATTGTTGGAAAAAATAAAACTCGAAAGCTACAGTGTCGTTGGCGCATAGCGTTTGGCATTTCAAAATTTAAAATATGATAACCACTAATCAAAGCGCAATAAATGAATGACGGCTCCACAAAAAATATCCCCTCACACGTCCCTCGCAAGTTTCCTAAACCCTAAAACTCAGCAATAAAAAAATCAAACAAATGGCGCCTCAAAATCACAATTCACAACCCCCGCCATTTCAAAAGACGCGTCCCTCGCAAGCTTCTCCCCCAAATCAATTCAAATTCCCGCCCCCAAATTTCCCCTAACCCTTATTTATACTCTCCCCCTCCTTCACCTCAACTCAAATCACATCAATCAATCTCCATTGCCACACTTCCAATCATCTCCCCCAAAATGCCGTCCATTCCAGAAGAGCCTCTCCTCGCTCCCAACCCCGACCGCTTCTGTATGTTCCCGATCCAGTACCCTCAAGTCTGGGAGATGTACAAGAAGGCGGAGGCCTCCTTCTGGACCGCCGAGGAGGTCGATCTCTCGCAGGACCAGCGCCACTGGGAATCCCTCACCGCCGACGAGAAGCACTTCATCAAGCACGTCCTCGCCTTCTTCGCCGCCTCCGACGGCATCGTTTTGGAGAATCTCGCCGGCCGCTTCATGAAGGACGTCCAGATCTCCGAGGCGCGCGCCTTCTACGGCTTCCAGATCGCAATCGAGAACATCCACTCCGAGATGTACAGTCTCCTCCTCGAGACCTACATCAAGGACTCCGAGGAGAAGAGCCGTCTGTTCCGCGCAATCGAGACCGTCCCCTGCGTCGAGCGCAAGGCTAGCTGGGCGCTCAGCTGGATCGACGGATCCGAGACGTTTGCGGAGAGACTGGTCGCGTTCGCTTGCGTCGAGGGGATTTTCTTCTCCGGCAGCTTCTGCGCTATTTTCTGGCTGAAAAAGCGCGGGCTCATGCCTGGATTGACCTTCTCGAATGAGCTAATCTCCAGAGACGAAGGTCTGCACTGCGATTTTGCTTGTTTGCTGTATAGTCTGTTGAAGATGAAGCTGAGCGAGGAGAAAGTGAAGGGGATTGTGGCGGATGCTGTCGAGATTGAGAGGGAATTCGTGTGTGATGCTCTGCCCTGTGCGTTGGTGGGGATGAATGGGGATTTGATGAGTCAGTACATTCAATTTGTGGCGGATAGGTTGCTGGATGCTTTGGGGTATGGGAAGATGTATAATGTGCAGAATCCTTTTGATTGGATGGAGCTGATCAGTTTGCAGGGGAAGACAAACTTCTTTGAGAAGAGGGTTGGGGAGTATCAGAAGGCTTCAGTGATGTCGAGCCTGAACGGCAATGGCGGTGACTCTCATGTGTTCAAGCTGGATGAGGATTTCTGAAGTGTTTGTTACTGATTTTTATACTATTGGATGTGTTGGGTTGGGATTGATACAATCTTTACTCTTTAGTTTGTGATAGGAATGTGTTTCACTTGTAAAATAGGGATTTAGGATTTCTAATTGCTTTCTATAATTGTTCATCTTATCTCATCTTAGGCTGAGGAATGAAGGAACAGAATAATTATGTATTGTAGTATACATTAATTCAGTTTCTTTCTCCAAATATTGTGCTTTTGGAATTGTAATCTGATATCATACTCATAAAACACTACTACAGTGATCAAATTAGAAATGCCATGAAAAGCATGGTGTCGGCAGCCATAAAATGTCAAAACTTATTGTTTGCGTATCTTGGAAAGGAGTTGGGCTAATTAACAATGTCGTTTCGTTAAAACACAATGATAAAGAAGCTAATCAAGAGTGCGAATCATAACAAAAACCACCTCAACAACCAGTTCAAGAATCTCCAAATCAACTACTGTGGCAGAGGCGGTGGGAATAAAGGGCAACGCCAGAAGGGTGGTAGGAGTACCAATCAGCCAAAGGGCCAAGGGGACCAGGTGGATGCAGAGTTGGAGGTGCGAATAATGAGTAATATTTGTATTGCAAAACAAGCATAAATAAGTTTTTTTTGGGATAGGAGTGTGAACAATTGTTATATGCTTATGTTGATTTTAAAAGGCAAGACATGATGTAGTGCGAGATCAAATTAGAAATACCATGAAATAGCATGGTGTTGGAAGCCATAAAAGGTCAAAACTTCAAGCAAATGAAGTACCTAATGAAACATAAGGGAATATAGAAACCAGACCAAAAGTTAAAATCCCATCAATATAGTAATGAAGCAACTGATTCTTATTGGAAGTGTGCTGCTCTTAATTTATAAACCTCAGAGGTGTGAAGCCGCCTCATAGATGATATGGGTCTAAACTATTGCCATTGCTTATCTAGCAGGAGGTGGAGGCACATCAGATCTTGCGAATCCCAGCCACACAACAACACCTATTGCCAGGATCACCCATCCACCAATGTCGTATTTGAGATCACTGTTTTTGCTAGTCTTGGTACTCTGCTGCTGTAGACGGGTAAAAAAGCATGAAAATGTGGCCCAGATAACATTTTTTCACCCAAAATAAGCAAATGAATTAATAGATAGATAAAGCTATTGCTGAGCCAATATGCTATGGTTACCAACTTACTATCAAGCAAATCATGTGCTATTTTCTCTCAATGGAATACAAATCAACGACAATAATCTTGAGGTAACCAAATAAATTTCTTTCTATTTACTGGCACTTCTCACAAAAGATCCAATAAACTCAGAACAATTTGATTACATGTTGGAAACTGTGTACCTTTGTACTAGTAGAAGCTGATTGATCAATGCCTGTAGCCTGACTGCCCAAAGCCGCCATACCACCATGCTTGTAAATCTCCATATGTAACTCAGGAGCCTTACAGATAACATCAATAGCCTCAATAAGACACCAAAATTCATGGAGCAGTAAAAAGAAAAAGCCACTCCAGTAAAGGAGAAAAATAATACCTTGGAGGACACTTCTAAAGATTTCTTATATAGTTCATTTTGTGGTTCCTGCAGCAACAAGATCGAAAACAAAAATCAATTTACCAAGAAAACTAAAGAGAGTAAAATAGAAGACATTTTATTTAACTGAATCTACCAGTTCATATGCTTGCTCAAAGTACTGGGCAGACTTGTCAAAGTAACCTTTAGCTTCCTCAAGATCGGGAATGAGAAATGCGCTAGATGTGTACGCATTCCCAAGGCACCAGAGTGTTTCATGCTTTCTAGGGTCGACAACCAGTGCCTCCTCCAGCTTCTCTATAGCATCTACGACACATAAAAAAGAACAAACTCTAGCTTAACCATGAAGGCATGAACACAATTTTATCCACACTTCCACTCATGACTGCAAATTTGGAAAACATACAAAATACCATCCTGCATCTGAGTACATATCTGGTGATTCAAATTAACGAATTATAGATAATAGGCCTACCACATTTTCTCCATTCAGCTTGAACAAAGATCTAGCAATTCGAATTAACTAAGTATAGATAATAGGCTTCAATAAATGAAGAGGACTGATACCTAAAAGCAGTAAAATAGAATGTAAAATTGAGGAATTGCACATTTTCTCACTACTCAATTTCATAAGCTTAAATTACAGAAAGCAGCGAGCATCGATTTTTTCCATCCATTAATTTGTTACTCCACTCCATAAACGAAGATCTCAAACACACTGCTAATCATCAATAGTTCAATACTACCAAAATTCGAAAAAACAACTGATATAAAAGAATCAAACAAATGCAATCATTTTTTTTATACCTTTAACCATTTGTTTCGAATCCGCACCGTTTTGAAACTGCGACAATTCCAGCAGCGCCCCTCCCCATCTAGTCAAGTTCTACACCGATGAATTAAACAATTAGTATTTCGAAAACTGAATCAACCACTAAACAATGAAATAGTATAGGCGATAGCGAGTGGACGGACATCGGCGTCGAGAGGATTATTGGCGTAAGAAGCTTCGGCGGTTATCCGAGCCTGCTCGAAGAAAATGAAACGATCCAAATCGCCCGGCGCCTCCATAGGTAGAATTTCTCCTGCTTGAGTGTAGCCGGCTATTCACTTTTATCTGGAGAAGTATTCTTCTCTCGTCTTAAATTAGGGCATTCATGCGTTTCGAACAAGCTGCTAATTTCACACTAATTACTCTATTTATAAAAAGTACGTGAATATAAATTATTGTGAAAATTCGATTTTTTATTTAAAATTATTAGGATAGACTTTGTGCATACTTAAAAAAAATTCCATTATATCCCAAAAAAAATGTGCACACTTTGTTAGTTTTAGTTTTATTTTATGATGTTAGTTGAGTAATGGAATGCAGTAAATAAATTATGATATTGAGTTTAAAAAATAATGGATAATAAAGAAAAATAGAAAGTGTCACTTTTACTAGGTTTATGCAGATGCAAATGGCACAAAGTGCATATTTTTGGGAGGAAGCAATATTTAAAATGGTATTTGATTTAGCTGTATCTTATGAAGTTATAGTATTTGGTATGATCCTGTATAAATAGATTATATGGTATTCACGTTTTAAATAGTGTATGTAGACTTAGCTTCATTTGTTCATCTATGAAATTACGGTATTCAAGCCTTAGATATGTAAGACTTGGTTTCATTCATCCACTCCTGCTCTATGGTTCAATTTTTTTTTCACATTTCTTGAATTAATGGATATTACTTTACTTTCACAAGAGTATAAGCATAATTCCTTCTTCTTCTTTTTTTTTTATTTTATGAAAAGAACATATGGATGAGTATAAAACAACACACAATTGTACCGTGCACGAATATGTATACTAGTAATACATGATTTACGCTCCAAAGTTTATTCTTTATTTTTTTTACTGTTTTTTCAGCTTGTGGTAACGAATTTCTAATAATTTTATATTGGTTATATCATATTTTCAATATTGATATAAAATAAATAAATCAACACTATATTAAGAAGAGATTGCGTGGCATTTGGATTGGGCCATTAGCTATGAGTTTGTGTGTGACGACCATGCATCTCCTTGGGCTAACTTATTGATAACTATTTCACGGGCTCCATACTTTTCCTTCCGTGGGAATGAATACTCAAACCAACTCATCACTTAATCAGCCGAGGGAAGGATTTAATACATCATTTAAATCCTGACCGTTGATCCCTTCTTAGATAGATTGATTTGTAGTCTTTAGATCAATTTTTTAGTTGATGATTTGTAACTCTATTAATAGCCGAGAAATTAGGGCTAATGTTTTGTAATTCCCCTTTTCACTTCCACTCGATTCAGAGATCAATTAGACTTTCTCTCAATTCTTCTCAATCACTGATATTCTTCTCCCTGCTTGTTCAAGAATCAATTCCAATTCATAACAAAGTGGCGCCGTCTATGGGAAGCGCAGACATTTTTTGAAGTTGTGTTTCTGTGGAATCGAGCTCACGGAAGAAGATGGCTTCAAGATTCGAAGCAAAAAAGTTCACCGGGAAAAATGACTTCGGTCTATGGCGGATGAAGATGCGCGCGATGCTTATTCAACAAGGGTTGTCGGCGGCGCTTGAGGAAGAAAAGGAGAAGGCTCCGGCTCCGGCTCCGGCGGTTCTCGACGAGAAGGCACTTTCAAGACGAGCTGAAACAATGGCGAAGGCTCACAGTGTTGTAGTACTGAGTCTTGGCGATAAAGTACTAAGGGAAGTTGCAAAAGAGACAACGGCAGTTGGAATCCTCAAGAAATTGGAGAATTTATATCTTAAAAAGTCCCTTGCAAACCAATTATTCATGAAACAACGACTCTACTCTTATAAGTTCTTGGAGGATAGAAGCGTAATGGAACAGCTGGAGGACTTCAATAAGGCCATCGATGATCTTGAAAACATCGATGTGTCGATCGGAGACGAAGATAAGACGATACTCCTTCTGAATGCTCTGCCAAAGACCTATGATCACCCCCGCGACGCGATTATGTATGGGAGGGAAGGAATCATTATGTTCTTGGAGGTTCAAACGACTCTAAGGGCCAAGGAATTGCAGTCAGCAGGTATCAAGATTACTGATCCTTCTTCAGAAAGTTTGAATATAAAAGGATTCAAAGGAAAAATGGGGTTCAAGAAGAAATATGATGTCCCTAAACCTTCTGGGAATGATCAGAAAGAAAGTAGGGTGTGTTTCTGGTGCAAGAAACCTGGTCATCTAAAAAAGGATTGTTTTGGATGGAAGAAAAAGCAAGCTGCATCTGGGAATCAAGGTGCGGGTACATCTGACTATGTAGAGTTGAATCAAGAGGCAGAGGCTTTGAATGTAATGGAAACTATTGATGGAGCTTCATGGATAATGGATAGTGGATGCAGTTTCCACATATACCCAAATTTGAGTTAGTATGAGCAGCTCAATGAAGCTCATGGCATTGTAACCTTGGGAAACAATCAGGTATGCAATGTAAAGGGAATAGGTTCTATAAGGCTAAAAATGCAAGATCGTAAGACTCTTGACTGATGTGAGATACATTCCAAAAATGAAGAGGAATTTGGTGTCTTTGGGGTCACTGGAGATGAAGGGGTATTCTTTCTTGTCAACTAGTGGCCGGATGTTGGTGAAGAAGGGGCAGGATGTGATTATGACAGCTGAGAGGAGGGGGAGTTTATACTATCTCTATGCTTCTGTTGTTAAAATTCAGAAGAATGAAGTAAATTTGGCAAAAACCACAAGTCTGAAACTGTGGCATGACAGGCTGGGGCATCCAGCCATAGGGAGTGTTAAAGAATTGATCAAGAAGCAGATCATCTCGGCTGATATCACACAGGAGCCAGAACCTTGCCAAGATTGCATTCGAGGGAAGGCTAAGAAACAGTCATACCCTACTGGTAAACACATTTCTTCTTCTCCATTGGATTATATTCATAGTGACTTGTGAGGGCCAGGTGTGAATACTATTGGTGGTGGTAGATACTACATATCGTTTAGTGATGATTATTCAAAGAAAATCTGGATTTACATCTTAAAAGAAAAATCAGAAGCCTTTTTGGAATTCAAGGAGTGGTGTAGTGAGGTAGAGCTAGAAAAGGGTTGCAAGGTGAAGTGCCTGAGAACTGATAACAGGCTTGAGTATTTATCTAAGGAGTTTGATAGTTTCTGTAGAGAAAGGGGGATTAAGAGGCATAGGACTGTTCCCATGAATTCTCAACAAAATGGTGTGGCTGAGAGAGCCAACCAGACCATTGTTGAAAGGGTAAGATGCATGTTGTTCTCCTCTGGGCTGGGAAAAAGGTTCTGGGGAGAAGCTGCCTCTACAGCAGTGTACTTGCTGAATAAGTGTCCTACATCTAGTATAAATGGGGACACTCCGGATTTTAGGTGGTTTGGGAGGCACTCAGATTATGCAGGCTTGAGGACTTTTGGCTGTAAGGTTTTTGCTCATGTGAAGCAAGGAAAGTTGGACCCCAGGGCACTGATGTGTGTGATGTTGGGTTACCAAAAGGGAGTCAAGGGTTACAGATTATGGTGCATAGAGCCTGGGAACCACAAAGTCTTGATCAGCAAAGATGTGACATTTCTGGAAAAGGAGATGTCTTTCTTGAATAAAGTGACCAGTTCTGATGGGATAAATTGTGTCTGATGGTGATAATGATTTTGAGGTGGAGCCAGGGGAAATGGAAGCTCAAATTCTGGATCAACACACACAAGCTCAGGGTACAGAGCCAGTGAATGATGAAAGTAATGGATCTGATTATACAAGAACTAGTCAGTCACATGGTGAAGGAAAGGATCTGAGAAATTAAAAGCTAGCTAGGGACAGAGTTAGAAGAGTCCCAAAGCCTTCATCTAAATTTTCTGACTATGAGATGGTCTTTTATGCTCTATTGGTTGTTGATGAGGTGGAGCTTGAAGAGCCATTGACTTATTCAGAGGCTATGCAAAGTGCTGAAAAGGATAAGTGGTTGCAAGCCATGAATGATGAAATGGAATCCTTGATGAAGAATAAAACATGGATTTTGGTGGATAAGGTGGAGGGAAGGAAGCTAGTCACTTGTAAGTGGATCTTTAAGAAGAAATTGGAGGCTGATGGATCCATTAGATATAAAGCTAGACTTGTTGCAAGAGGATTCAGCCAAGAATATGGGATAGATTATAATGAGGTCTTCTCTCCCGTGGTAAAACACAACTCTATTCGAATGCTAATGTGTATAGTAGCAAATAGAGACCGGGAACTGGAACAGTTAGATGTCAAGACAGCTTTTTTGAATGGTGACTTGGAAGAAACCATATATATGGTGCAGCCTAAGGGGTTTGCTGTTCCAGGGGAAGAGATTAAGGTCTGTAAGCTCAACAAAAGTGTCTATGGCTTGAAACAAGCCAACAGACAGTGGCACAAAAAATTCAACAGCCACATGTTGAGTTGTGGATTCATCAGGTCCAAATATGATTCATATGTGTATCTCAAGAAAAGAGGTGGAGCTGCAGTGGCATACCTACTGTTGTACGTGGACGATATGCTAATTGCAGGCTCTTGCATGAAGGAGATTCAGAGGATTAAAGAGGATCTCAAGTCAGGATTCGATATGAAGGATCTTGGATCTGCAAAGAAGATCCTTGGCATGAGCATAGTTAGGGACAGGAAGCATAGGAGTGTGTGGCTTGGACAATCTGACTATATCTTGAGATTGTTGAAGAGGTTCAGAACTGATAGTATGAAGGAAGTTGCTACACCAATGGCACAACATTTCAAGCTGTCAGTGAATCAGAGGTCGAAGAATGAGAAGGAGAGAAAAGAGATGGAGCTTATTCCATATGCCAATATCATAGGAAGTGTGATGTATGCCATGATATGTACGTGGTCGGATATTGCTCAAGCGGTTAGCACTACAAGTAGATTTATGTCAGAGCATGGTAAAGAACATTGGGCAGCTCTGAAATGGCTCTTGAGGTACTTAAAAGGAGCATCACACTTGGGAATCTGATATGGGGGAGGAAGCTCCTGGAGTGGTGATGCAATCATGGGGTTTTGTGACTCTGATTTTGCAGGTAATATAGATAACAGAAGATCACAAACAGGTTATGTTTTCACCATGTTTGGGGCTACTGCTGGAAATCCAGTCTTCAACATGTTGTAGCCTTGTCAACAACAGAGGCAGAATATCTAGCTCTAACAGAGGCAGTCAAAGAAAGCTTTTAGCTGAAGGGCTTGGCTGCAGAGTTGGGTCTGGTTCAGAAATCAGTAGCAATTGGTTGTGATAGCAACAGCGCCATATGTCTTGCTAAACACCAGGTCTTCCATGAGCGTAGCAACCACATTGATGTGCGCTTGCATTTCATCAGAGAGAAGATAGAGGAAGGTGAAGTACATGTTTATAAGGTGAGCACTAAAGTTAACCCAGCTGATATGCTTACTAAGGCATTGCCGAGGGATAAGCTTCAGCTGTGCAGAAGATTGATACTCTTAAGGAGTTGTAATGAAGCTGGTTGAGTAAGGTGGAGATTTGTGGGAATGAATACTCAAACCAACTCATCACTTAATCAGCTGAGGGAAGGATTTAATAGATCATTTAAATCCTGACAGTTGATCTCTTCTTAGATAGATTGATTTGTAGCCTTTAGATAAACTCTTTAGTTGATGATTTGTAACTCTGTTAATAGCCGAGAAATTAGGGCTAATGTTTTGTAATTCCCCTTTTCACTTCCACTCGATTCAGAGATCAATAAGACTTTTTCTCAATTCTTCTCAATCACTGATATTCTTCTTCCTGCTTGTTCAAGAATCAATTCCAATTCATAACACCTTTGATTAAACAAAATGCTTGAATAGAAAATGACCCCTACATAGAGGTATTAAAAAAAAATTAAAATGAGTATTATCTAAATGATATGACATGATCATGGTTAGAGGCAGTGAGATAATGAAAACCATATATCTAATGCAAACTCAAAACTTGAATTATAGTCATTAATTATTATAGATCAAGATTGAAATTTCAATAACTTATAGTATGAATCTATCAAGAGATGGTATATTAGACACTTTCATAATATGGTGAATCATTTAATTTTAGAATAATTGTGTAATCCCGATTTTGTCGTTCTCTCTCCTTTCACTATTCATGTTAATTAAACCGTTAAAATTACTCCCCCTCATTCCAACTTTTTTCTTTTTCTGCGTTCTCTCTCCTTTTCGAATATTCTCCCATCGTTCTCTCAACCCTCATTCAACTGATGCGGTAGCGATTATTTGTGGAGCGGCAACAGATCAAAAGAATCTATGCAAATTCAACCCAAAAAAATTACCAACAGCAAAACAAAAGAATCAACGAAATATCAGCGCAAAAAATCAACACAGATTTCAGAATCTAACAAAAAAGCAACACGATCGATTCAACACAAATCCAACAAAAAAATCTTCATAAAATTATCACAGATTTTAAAACCAACATAGAATCAACACTATTTCAACATCAACAAAGAATCAACGCAATTAAAGCTTCGACGTCAATTACAGTGGTGTTAAGATCTTTTCGAATATGTGAATATTTTCAGTTTTAGAAGGTGGGAGAGAAATTAGGAACGCATAAACCATTCAGAAACTTAACTTATAAAAATACTTGTGTTAAATATATGCCTTGTTGAGATAGAAATTCTATGCAATATTAACCATATATATGTTATAATTAATTTAATGGTTAAGATTAAAGTTTTGAGTTTATATTAGAGTATATGGTTGCATTGGATCACGTCCCTAATAAACATAAAATTGTGACCATTTCGATCCGCGTGCGTGATTTTTTCTACCTATAAATAAACGTGTTTTCAATTTATTGGATAGTTCCACAAAATTAAAATTACATCCAATTGAATCTGACGGGGGAAATCAAAAAGACATGATAGAAGAAGGAAATCAAAATTGACATGATGATTTTTGCAATTTAATTTAAAATTGCAAAAACCTAAGCAAAATAAATATTAAAAACATTAAATTCAGTGAGAGACGCATTTTATTTTATTTATATAAGGAAAAAGTATATAAATGCATGCTCAGATATAACCAAATTTTTTTCACTTCAGAATATAATAGTAGTTTTTTTACAACAGGGCAATTTTGCTTGTGTATATTAAACCTCTGGATGAGTATATGTTTAATTAACACCCAACAAACAAAAGGCTATAGAAATGTTAAAGCCAACATCACAGCCGTCGTGAGAAGGAGTGATATTTCATTTAAGAAAACATTGTCTTCATTCTAGGAAACATCACAACCACACTACATATGACTAATTTCATATATATTCCAATATTCTTAAATTAAAACAGTTTGGATGTGTTAGGGAAAACGTTCCCGAACGACGATAAATCCGCGTCGAACGTCGCGGGAGCGATTGCCCGTCGATCAATTCGGCGTCGAACTAGGGTTGCTTGCGTTTTGCGCAAGAAAGAAGAAAAGCTGCGTGAAAATATTTTATTTCTTGAATGGGGAAATAAAATACACACGTATTTATACTAAGGACCCTAGGGTTGATTCGACCTACGATCCGGGAAAGAATCAACAAAGAAAACCCAGAAAGGAGCTTAACGTCACTCAACGAATAAATAATTAAAAATACTCTGTTTTCAAAAAGGGAAAATACAATAATTAAAGACTCCACAATAACTAGTAATTATCTATCGAGACACAAAATCGCCGTAACGTGACGGCCTCTTGGATTGCCGCCGGGCAGGCCGCTCGCGCCTCGCCGGTGGCTGCTCCTGCTGCTCCGTTGTGTTAGCATCCGTGTCCTCCACGCGAAGCTCTGTCTCCTCCCCCAGCCTTGCCGAAGGCCGTTCCGTAACAGGATGGCTTCAAATTAATATTCTATGTCACCAAACAAGCAACAATGGATGTAGACATCATAGCTTAAAGGCAGACTATACACCTTTGTATCAATATACATTTAATACTATTAAACATAGTGTGTTATATAGTTAAGAAATTCCATAGAAAGAAAGCCATGTGCTTATAGTAATTAATTATATGTACTCCTTTTTTTTTTGTACTAAGTAATAGTCACTAGTATAGTCTGGTAGACCCTTGGGCTACTCATTGTATTATTACTATTATTCAAATCATAAATGTCGAGTAAAATGGTAGCAGTAGTTGGAAAATCAAGTTTTGTTTTGGTTTGTAAATAAGCCCACAGCTGCGCCGGTCTAAATCGGGATAGACCTCTCAGCTAAAAACCTTAAGCTTACTTTAAAGAAGTACTACACAATTGATTACTTGTGACTAAAAATTGTACTCCAATTGTTGGTCCGAAACGAGTACCTATCACCTTATCTGTGTATGAGGAATAAATCGATTAATTTGTTTTGTTTTGTCATTTACCATATAAGTATCTGGCTTATCGTGATTAATTGATAATTTTTGTTAATTTTTACTCACATATGAAAGTCATTAAATTATCTTTGTGCGGAATATAGTGACTTAACTACCTTTGGTGTGAGTGTGAATTCTTAAGCACTAATTTACTTCTCCATTGATTGATTCCGTGTTAGTTAGGATGACTTCAATTTCTACACATAAGCAATGATAGCTTACAACACATAATGAAAATCCAACCTTTTTGAAGAATGACTGTTGGTCTAAATATTCTCTTACAGCTCAACAAAAATAATTTTGTGTTGAAATGGCCATTGTTTACTAGTAGATTTTTTTTTATCATGTATGCTAGTATCAACCTAATTTACACCAATATTAAGAACATTAATTGTTGTTATGATATCTTTGTGCAAATTTTGAAATATTTAGTTGAAATAAAAGTGTTGATTAAATCGTAAATATTAGTAATAATTAGTGATGTACAGCGAACTTTTATGGCTTAGAAATCAATCGATTGCTGACAATAATAAATAGTAGGAGTAATTTGTTTGAAAATAAAGCTAAATGCCAAATTGTGAGGCAGATATATAAGAACAAAACTTGAAAATTAAAAAATTCTCTTCCTTAAAAAAGAGATTTTTTCATTCGGCTAAAAAGATCGGATCTGTCTAGATTCATTTCACAGAAAATATTTTATTAATACAAAACGATACCAATCTTTAAATTACCAATGTTATTTACTTTCCCCTTTGCAGAAATATGGTACCTTTACTTATTCATTAATAATAATAATAATAATAATAATAATAATTATTATTATTATTGTAAAAAATAATGTTAATGGTGAATTTTCTTCAATTGAGCTGGTTCAGTTAGTTCTTCGTATTATGCTCTACTGTTTCCAATTCCAACCACATCATAGAAAACGTAAACACGAATTTATTTTACGGCAAATAAGACTAAATATTGAAACCCTTTTAAAAACAACTGCTTATTAGTACTAAAGAAATTAGCATTATTATATTTGTCCTTTTAAATAAAAGCACTATAAACATGGAAATTATAGTTATAGTAATAAATAAAAAGAAATTTGATGCCGACAAATTTAGACCAGAGGCTTAAAAATGAGGATAATTTGGTAAATAACGGAAAGCACAAGGGCACTGTACAGAGCACGTTCATATAAATCGGGGGAAATCTCGCTTCCTTCTGTGTCGCATCTTCCTTCTGGTAATTTATAGCCGAAGAATTAAAAGGTGCGTGCTTTCTCTCTCTAGCTTTAGTTTCAGCTTTGGATCCATAAATCTAGGGTTTCTTTCTAGCTGGCGAATATATCATCTTGTCTCTTTGCTTTGCTGGATTATTTGTTCAATCTAACCATACACGTTCTTCAATTTCAACTTAATTAACCTCATTCACTATTGTTCACTTAGTTGAAGCGGTTTTGCTGGGTGAGTTGAGAAATTATGTTCAGCTTTCTCAGATCTAATTTATACTTTTTCACAAAATGTTGATGTTGGATCGGCATTTTATGAATCATGCAATTATGTTGGATGGCTGCTATTTGCTCTAATGGAAGTCAACTATGATTAAGCTATTTTTAAATTTTCAATATGTTTATCATTTTTCCTTCCGTGTGTGTGAGTTATTTTGTATGCCCTCAAAAATATTAGTAATGAATTTAAAATTTTCTGGAAATGGTTTATTCTTCTGGGTAATTTTTTTAAGGCTGTTTCGCATGTTATCCTCCTTTGTTTATCGTTGATTTGAAAATATTAATTATGAATTGTGTCGACTCCTCTACCTGTGTATATGGAATTGAATCAGTAAATTGTGTTTTTTTGCTGTCTGGTGGAATTTTCAGAACTGTACTCACATTTTGACTGTGAAGTTTGGTTTTTGTTGACAATAATTTACTGTTGGAGAGTGAAATGTTCTATTGGTTCAGTCATTGCAAGTAAGAGTAGTCCAAAAATGTAATTTTGACACTGTTCAACTGAGGTTTCTGGTAGATTCCATAGATACTGACTGGGTTTGGCTTTTTCTATTCATTTCTGACTTACTGAATGTTATATTTACTTACTTCCTCTCTTAAGCCTTACTAGGGATATTAATTTAGGTGGTGGTCAGGTTATCTTTTAAAGTGACATATCTGAAGATGTTTTGATTATATAGGTTTTGCAGCATGGAGAATATTCACAGTTTCTGGCAACTGGGTGATGATCTCCGAGGACAATCAAAAGTGTCGGAGGACCACAAATGGTTTATGGCTGCTTCAAGATTGGCCGATCAGACTAGGTTTAAGGTTGAACGAAGGATCAACCTTGATCTCTCAAAAGGTCCTGCAGAGTTGAGGTCCATAGATAATGTGGGATATCAAGAAGACAATCGGTTTGAAAATTTTAACTTCAACATGCTAAACCTGGACAACAAGTTGAACGACAATGTAAGCAAAAGTTCCCTTAGGAAAGGTATTTACAATATGAACACAGTTTATCAGAACCCAAATGTCAACCCCTTGGGAAATGTTTCTGGAAGCAAGTACAACAGTAACAACCCCATCAAAGAGTCAAACAACAACTGCAACATTACTAATGGTAAGGATGATGGGATGAACGCAAGCAATGCTACTGACAAAAGGTTTAAAACCTTGCCCGCAGCTGAGATGCTCCCAAGGAATGAGGTCCTTGGGGGATACATTTTTGTCTGCAACAATGACACCATGCAGGAAGATTTGAAGAGACAACTCTTTGGTAATCATGTTAATCACATCTCATTTCATACTAATTTAGTTATTTAACTTTTACAAAATTAATGAAACTTTTTTGAGTCATTTTATCTTATTGCTGGAGGCATGGATGACGTATATTCTGTTTTGATGTTGTATCTTATAGTTGGCTGTGATATCTACAAGATGGATAATATATGCTTAGCATTGTATAACTGTAGTTGCTTTCTATATGGCAATATAATATTAAGTCTTGAGTCTTATAATACAAGGAGAGCTGTAACAGTCGCACAAGTGGTGAGTTACTACAAAAGGAAATGTTAACCCCAAATGTGACAAATGCTTTTGTTTGTCTTATCCTTCTCCTCCTTCCCCCCCAACTACAAATTGTAGAAACTATGCCCCTATAAACTTGGGAAGTGTTAATGAATAATTATAATTGCAGTCCAAGTTATGTTGATACCTCTAAACTTTCTGATGTTATTCATCACACTTTCACTTATAATATCTTCTCTTCATACTAGAATTTGTCAATCACAGTCCGTAGTTTTACATGTGATTGATTATTCATATTGCTTCTTATACATGCATTTTGTTATATAATAACTGGACATTTCTTTTGTAGGTTTGCCACCAAGATATAGAGATTCTGTGAGGGCTATAACCCCCGGTTTACCTTTGTTTCTCTACAACTACACCACTCATCAACTGCATGGTATTTTTGAGGTAAGTTGCAATTTTGATTTCAATTGGTTATTGATAAGAAATGCAATATATATTGGTTGCAATTTTGATTTCAATTGGTTTTGAGTTTTCAAGTGCAAAATATTGCTTCCTTGGAATAGTTAGGGAACTATAATGATATTATTGTTAATAACTATTGGAGTGTTCTTATAGTACGAATGGGCATGGAATATACTGTTGGTCTTCAGACATACACTCTAAGTGAACTCTATGTTTTTATTTTATACTCAGGCAGCAAGTTTTGGGGGTTCTAACATTGATCCCACTGCTTGGGAAGATAAAAAGTGCAAAGGTGAATCAAGGTTCCCTGCCCAGGTAGGAAATCATCTACTACTAAACCAAAATCACTCACTTTTATAGTCTTATGTATTTGGTTATTTTTTCTGGCTTAGTTCATTAAACCTTTCATTGTCAATTAGGTGAGAACCCGTATAAGGAAACTTTGCAAGCCTTTGGAGGAAGATGCTTTTAGGCCAGTCTTGCATCATTATGATGGCCCCAAGTTCCGTCTTGAGCTTTCCATACCTGAGGTAATTTCTATTCTAGTTAGTAGCATTCTCTGCACCATGGGCCTCCCAAATGTGGTCTTACTTTCTTTTACTCGATATGGATGAAGCTGATAGTCTAGTTTGTTGTGGCGTTGCAGACCTTGGATTTGATGGATTTGTGCGAACAAGCTGGCGTGTAGTCTTTCCTGCTAACAGTACTCCCAGCTCGGCATAAGCAATTGTACGATGTGAGTATATGCTGTAGTTTTGGTGGAGGCATCTGGTGTGGTTTCCACAGATTTTCCGTAGAGCGCAAGCTTGGGAGGTGAATCTGGTTGTGAGTTATTATTCTAAGTTGTAGGATTGTTGTTGACTGTAACTGGAACACACAGTTAATGGGTTTGTTGATGTAGCCTCTCTCGCTGCATCATTTTTATTGTAATCTTACAAGCTTTGTGCGGTGCCATGTGTGCGTGATAAAGCCAAGTTTTTGTGTGTATGCATATGGATGCCACTGCGTTTTGCAGTTTGCTCTTGTGCTTTTTACATATGTTCTGACTCTGGCATAGAAAGTGTATTCCCTTGAAATGAAAACATAACTTACATTTTAAGTTTCGATGCAGTTTTCTGAGGTAGCTTTTTGTTCTAGTTAAATTTGATGAATTTTAATTGGATTTGATTGTAGTTAATGCTCTGTTTACTCGGAATCTTGGATGCACATGAAATGCCTAAAATGGCTAAACTTTTGATGAAAAGTGATCGGAGGTTTCAATTATTACTACTCCATTTCTTATCAGTTAGCCCTCTGATTCGGTGCAAGGAACAACATCTTGAGCTGTCACATATAGCATGTCATGGAAACTGAACGTGAATGCCGATTTAGCAAATATGCAGAAACAAAGCGTAAGCTATTCAAATGTATCCCTTAATGCAAACATAAACAAAACAATTATACAGCTGCACATTAAGTTCCATGAAATCTAGGCGACGTACATATGTTGGAATAATTATGGAGTAATTAAACATACTGGAGCCTGCAAAATGAAAGCTCTCAGAATTTTCTTTTCTGCTGAACTTCTGCGGAAAGAATCTATAAGATACTTCCCCCATGATCCATTATGTAAAAGCTGATATGTCAATGGGCAACTGAAACAAGAAAGCTTCGGATCTCCTGGAGAAGCTCAGCCTTCACTGAATCTGGTATTGAAGCTGCATTTTAAAGAACTGATCACTAAAGAAAATGCTAATCATAGAAAAATATTGGTGGGAAATGATGAGACAGACTTAATTTAGTGTACATGTTAACATCTTAGAGATGTTGTGGTGCAAATTGTTGGACAAGAATTAAAATTTCTACCGCAGGACCTATTGTGGAGACAGGGTGTTAAAGATGATAGAAGAACCGATGAGTGCGCTTATTAATTACCTCTGCCTTTTGGGGTGATTGCACGAACAAGATCATCCACAGTAACATTATCCCTCCCATTCTTCTTCACAAATGCCCTGAAAAGAGTATGCTGTTGAATAGATTTCATGCCTAAAAGAAAAGAAAATGGGTACAAGCAGGGCTGACATCCTAGACGTGTAAATGTTTAGAACCATACAATAACTGCAGGAAAGTTGCGCTTTTAGCTAGTGGATAAACGTACAACATATCGTAATCAGTAGGTACATACTTACATGAGAACAAACACAATCCCTAACATGTATACTGCCTATAAATGATGAAATGGTCAAAAACACCAATCCTAGTAATGTTCAAAACACAACAATGATTTCAAGTTCTAAGAGTAGTTAGTATTTGATACTCCACTAATTTTGTAATCAGGACTCAGGAGCCACGAGTATGGCCAGTTGGCTCGATTTAAAAAATCCAATTCACTTCTCCTATGGAACACAAGACACAAATTTTATCCTCGTTCAACACAATATCGACAGCTCATTAAGAACAATGCTTGTTGATGGTTCAAGGAATTCAAGGGCACCTGGATTACAGTCTCAGTTATCTTAGAGGAGTATTTACTAATGCTTAAAAGTCATCGAGGTATGCTATGTACTCCTTATGTATGCCCCTTTTCAAATTTAGCCAACTCTTTTCCACATAAAACTTGCTAAAAATCCATTTTCGTGGCCATCTGAGATTGAGTTTTCACATGCAGACAGAGATTTGAAGTGAAAATATTTTTCCTTCAAAAATCACGAGCTCAATGCATAACCGATTAAACTGAAGCACATTCACAATTCACCGATCTAAACCTTAACAACTTCACTTGATCAAAACAATGGAATTTCAGCAGAAAAGGCAACATTGAATGCAGATACAAGTATGAGGAAAGAGATACCTGCAAAGAGTTCTCATTTCATCCTTCCATCCACACTCGACCAGCCTTTCTCTCACCAATTCGATCAACCGCTCCTTCTCTCCACTCTCTATCAACTTGAGGTTGACAATCTCATGAAGCGTAGGCTCCTTGGGTGGAGCATCGTGGTCGTCATCCCGAGCGTCGGGCGTGGGAGGTCGGTTAATCGAATTCCTTCTACTCCTATTCCATCAAAATCCAAAATCAACAAATCGATACCACAGATTTGCAATTGATTGTTAGAAGAAGAGAAATTACATAATCACAGGTTGAGGTTGACTGATGTTTGCCGATGAGACTAGGGCTTCATATCCAATTCCCTTTTCCCCACTTTCCCCTTAAAGCAAAATAAAATAGTAAAATAAAATAAAAATAACACAATAAAGAATAGCAGACTACCCTTCTCCAAGACTGTTCACTGCGTAATTTGGAATAATAACTAATTTAACATGATTTTTGCAATAATTTGAATAATATCACTCTTTTAACAATCACAAGTCCACGTAATAAATCGTATGGGAAAAGTTTATGATTTTGTTATGTACTCCATTTGTATTTGTATGATGGAGCATGAATCCAGAAATGGACGTTGAAACAAAATTTATAATCACCTCAAAATTAAAGGAGGCCAATGGCACTCACTCTTGTCGTTTTACTCTTTTCATTTTCCTCCTCACACTCACTTCTCCTTCAACAACACTAATTTATTCATTCTCTCAGAAAAAAAAAGAAGCAATATTCTTGATTTGAGTGATTGTAAGGAAAATGCCGGGATTGACGGCGCCGTCAGATTACGCCCGCGATCCTCCCCGCCACCCTGATCTTCTTGTTAATTCCAAGGTACATAATTGTTAAATCAATCGGGTTTGAGAAAAAAGTAAGATTTTTGATGGCGTATTTTGCATTTGTGGGCAGGAGCCGTTTAATGCGGAGCCACATCGTTCTGCTTTGGTTTCATCTTACGTGACGCCGGTTGAATTCTTCTACAAGAGGAATCATGGCCCTGTTCCAATTGTTGATGACATTCACAAGTGCGATGTTTTTCACTTTTTTTTTTGTTTTATTACGGAATGGGAGTGAAATTGTTGTCTGAGACTGAAAGAGTGTGTTGATTTGTTTGAGCAGATACAGTGTTTCTATCAGTGGTCTGCTTGAAAATGCCACAGAGCTTTACATGAAAGATATTCTGTGAGTACAAATTAATGTTAGCCAATTCCTTTCTACAGTATTTTTAAGTAAAAAAAGTGAGTTTCAATCTCTTATAAATGACAGGGAGCTTCCAAAATATGCTGTTACCGCGACGCTGCAGGTATACTCTCTCTCTTTTTTACCTTTGATTTTATAAGGTGAGTTCGTCTACGACCTGGAGTAGCAAGTAAGGGCAAAGGTTGAGAATTCTATGATCGTATTGGTTCCAGAAGTCTTGAATGTTACTTACTCTGTTGTATGAAGCACACACTTGATGGTTGATGGAGTGACATAAACCTAATGACATGCATTTGGTAGCTAAGAAAGAAATGGAATAGGGAGAGTTCTGTATAGTGTTTTTTTTTTCTCTTTTCTTTACTAAACATAGCCTAATACCTTGAAAGTTTCTCTTCTTTATCCGGAATTGATCTTTTGATCCAAAATTTGTGTTATTTGCAGTGTGCTGGTAATAGGAGGACTGCCATGAGCAAAACTCGAAAGGTGAAGGGAGTTGGATGGGACATTGGGGCCATAGGAAATGGTCAGCCCCATGTGTTTGCTTATCATAAATGTGATGAAGTTTCATATAATAGGCACGGCAACAGTTTTCTCATGAATATGCCAAAAGCATGTAGCTAGTATTAACTGATGAAATTAAAAAGACTGATTCAATTCCTTTTCACCTCATTGTGTAATCTTCTTCAGCTGTTTGGGGCGGGGCAAAACTAGCGGATGTTCTTGAACTGATTGGAATTCCCATCACTCGGAGGAAAACACGTGGAATTTGTAAGCATTGACAAGTGTAAGGTGAACTCCTTGTGACTTTTGTTCCTCGTCATATCATTTATTTTCTCTCTCAGAGGAAGCCTAATCCACCTGACCTTACAGGAAGAGAATGGAGGCCCTTATAAAGCATCAATTCCATTAAGTCAGGCCACTAACCCTGAGGCTGATGTTTTACTAGCTTATGAGATGAATGGAGAGGTAATCCCTCACATTTAACTATCTATTGGTTATTAAATACTATTTTACTGATATGAGAACTTGTTAATTAACATAGCGATGAATAGGAGGTGCTAATCAGATTAGCATAGATGCAGGCTACATGAATTTATGCATAAGCGACAATTATCTCCTGTCATACTTCGTTTCAATGGCTAATTGTAAAAAAAACAAAAGGATTGTAAAATCTTGCAAAATTTTGACATTCTCCTTCTGTTCATCAGTTAAACTGAGGTGGGAATAAGTAATGTGAAGGGAGATAGTATAATATACTGCACTTTTCTTTATGATCCTCAGAAATCTGCCTTTTGTAACATATTTTCTACTTTTTCTTCTATATCTAATCTTCGTTTTTGGATTTGATATACGAAGTCTCTTAACAGGGATCATGGATATCCTCTACGTGTAGTTGTCCCCGGAGTTATTGGCGCTCGTTCTGTTAAATGGCTTGATTCCATCAACATCCTTGCAGAAGAATGTCAGGTAACATCATGTCAATAACTCTGGTCCGAGAATAACTTCTACTATATGACATGAATCTGCTTCTCTGAAGGGATTCTTTGTGCAAAAGGATTACAAAATGTTCCCACCTTCAGTTGATTGGGATAACATCGACTGGTCCACAAGGCGTCCACAAATGGATTTTCCTGTTCAGGTTGCTCTCTTTACTAACCAATTGTGCAATATTTCAGAATTCTATAGTCCTACTCAGCTTACAAAATTCTCTTGTTTCTACAATTTTTACAGTTATTTAGTTGTGTTTTCTGTTTTGCTGCTGCAGAGTGCTATTTGTTCACTCGAAGAAGTAAACTGCATAAAGCCAGGAAAGGTAAACCAGTCAGGTTATTTATCTGTAAAATGTTTACTATGTATTTACTCGCTGTAAGGGAAAGTTGGCGTCGATTATTAGGTGACTGTCAAGGGCTACGCAGTCTCAGGAGGTGGTCGAGGCATTGAGAGAGTAGACGTTTCAACTGATGGTGGCCAAACATGGATAGAAGCTTCCAAGTCTCAGAAAGCTGGCACTCCATACGTTTCCGATGATGAAAGTTGCGATAAGTGGGCATGGATTCTTTTCGAGGCTGAGGCTGACATTCCAGAAAGCTCTGAGATAGTTGCCAAAGCTGTATGTTGAAAGTTCTTCTTGAAAAGAGTTATTTACACTATTGTATCGTCCCTTTCATTAACTCGGTATCTGTTGGTTAAATTCTAGGTCGATATAACAGGGAATATCCAGCCGGAAAACGTGCAGGTGATATGGAACTTAAGGGGGATATTGAACACGTCGTGGCATCGGGTTCTTGTTCAGATTGCTCACTCTAATCCATAGGTAAAGAGAGGGGTTGTCTGCCCTTCCTTTGTTTGTAGCTGATTTTATTGCTGCATATTGTCTATTGTTGTTGATCGGTTGTTCATTGATCTTTGTAATAAACTTCAATGAGAAATTTCATGTCTACTTCCAGCAATCATAAAAACAGATTGTTACAGCAAATGAGGTTTTTGCCAAGAAGAGAGGAAAGTTAAAGTAATTACAATATAGAGTGAATTATAGTTAGACAAAGGTGGAAGGGATGTTTCAGCTTTCAACAATCATGCTAGCATAACAGAGCAGTTCCAGATGAAGTGGTTGAGGCGGCTCGTGGAGCTGTAGAGCAGCTTCCAGTGCAGGGTAGGCGAGTCGGGACAGCAGGTGTATATGACCAGGTAGTTGCCTGCTTCAGATGCGCCTATCACCAAGAGCTCGTTCCCCAAAGACTTGAACGCGACCCCCCAGCCTCGGTTCGAGCCAGCCCTTACTGGGACGCGTCCCAAGTGCTTCCACGTGTTCGTCTGCTTCAGGTACACCTTGAGCTGGTTGGAAGACACCTCCAGCGAGTAGAGCTCGTTGTTCAAGACTGCAAGGAGCGGGGGCGAGCTGGACGACTGCACAGGATCATCCTTGAGCATGTCGGCTACGACCTCCCATCGGTTTCTCCTCTCATCGAAGAATTCGCCACATGTTAGTTCTCCATCTTCATTCCTACCTCCAATCACATAGAATCTGTTATCCATGTAGACACCTGCGCAGAGCATCCTCCGCTTCTTCATCCTCGGGAGCGCCTCCCATGACCGGCTCTCCACATTGTACTTCTCAGCCGTGTCGTAGACCTCTTTGCTCAATGCCTGCATCGCCCCCATGCCTCCAGCCACGTAGGCGCAATCGCCACATGCCGCAGAGGCGAACAAGCATCTCGGGTTCACCATTGACGGCCCCTTATACCACGCATTCTCACTCAGCTCGTACCTCCACACCACTAGGCCGTCTATCTCCCTGCCCGAGACAAGCAGATGAGTACCGGCACAGACCGACTCCTTATCCCCCGAGCTGAAGCAAGTGTCCGAGGGCAGGACAGGGAGCTTCCTGCGAGAGGTGAAGCCACGATCAAACGCCCACCAGTTGCTCTCGCCACCCGCAAACATGAAAACTGCCGGTTCCACGCACCCGATCCTCTTCCTCATCTGGTAGAGCTCTCCACTTCTCACAAGACCTAAACATCTCTTGTTTACAAAGCAAAGCTTCCAGTGCTCTGTTCTTGGAAACCTAGCAAATATCTCATTCTCTAACTCGTAGCTTAGAGAGGGATTCTCCGAATAATCTGCATCCTGAGGTCCTTCACCGTTGCTTCCACTCTCACCGGACGTCTCACCATTCTCCAACATGCTCTTCTTCTTCAAGGGCGGGATGTCAACAACGATCCAGTCGTTCTCACTCAACTCAGCACGGAACTCACGTTGCTCGAACCCTTTGTCTTCTCCTTCAAGCATTTGTTTAACACTTCCTAAGCCAATAATCCTCCAAATCTTCATCTAACAGTATGAAAGATGAGGAATCAGACACTCAGAATGAATGATGTTCAGATGTAATTACATAGATATCCTAACCAGTATAACTGAATCATCTCAATCAAGCTGCACATTCATGAACAGTTGAGAGGTCATCATTTTTTTCAAAATGAGCCTAAAAGATAAAGAAACTCCAAGACTAGAAGGACCAATGGAACCCTAAAACTCACAAAACGAAGACTCGGGTGTCGACCTCATTAAAACAAACCCACGGTCGGAAAAAAAAAACGTATTCGTCTAGAACAAAGACGAAGAGCTAACCGAGTCCAACAACCAAATTTTTTTTTTGGGTCAACATTTCATTGTCTGAAATTGAAAACGACATTTGTTTTATCCAGACTATTACAGGAACAGAACATTTTCAACTCAGATGAAAACTAAAAGTGGAAGAAACATGATACATAACATCATTCTAACAGCACTAAAAAAGCAATCTCAATATATGAATGAAACATGAATGTGTCAATAAACTAGTCAAATTTGATCAGTGATGTGTACTTAATAAAAATGATCTCAACTGAAGATCCATTACTCACATAAGGGAGATCATTGAACTAATTCACCAAGAACATTGAAGAAACCACACAAATTAATGAACAACAACTACTACTAATTATCCAAAAACAACACAAGGAGGAGATTAGACTATGAAATTAGGCTTGAAAAGAAAACTCACCAAAATCCAAGTGTGAGGCGGAAAAAAACCCTACATATGGAGATGAGAGAAAGAAGAGAGGTTTTATTAATATACAGAAAAAGAAAAACAAAAACAAAAAGGAAAAAAGGGAAGGAGTGCGAGCATTGAGGGATGAACAAGTAGCATATAGTAATATAGTAATGCAATTGGATTGGATTCCTCAATTAATGGGACCCTTCCATTAGCAGAGACGATTAAAATACTCTAAGTTTCCTTTTTAAAATCGCACATAATCCATCGTCGATTTTGGGAAAGCATTTTTTTTCAATTAAATTAATCCTCACTTCTCTCTCTCTGGACTCGTGTTGCTGTTTTGTGAATTGCTGGTCTGAGTTAAATTGATGCAGAGATATTTTATTATTTGAAGGAGATTTGAAAATGGAATTTTAAATACAAAGATGGAGGGAATATCTATAAGAGGTGTAAAGCGCCTTTTGCTGCCCAATGGAATATCATAGACGCGTAACCAATTAAACTAACGTGTCTACTCTTCTATATATCTTCTTCCTTAAAAAATGGTGTGTTATGTCATTTTGCACATTCACTATATCTATTTCAAATTTGAGTTTAATCCATGCTGACAAATCTTATCTCAGAAATTTTTAAAAAAAAACATTACAACAAATGACTAATTTCAATAATTGGATTTAGTTTCAGCCAAAACATTGGTTGTCTAGGTTATCTCTCTTAGTTGTCTTTCCATTTGCTATTTTATTTGTTAATATACTCCATATGCAAAGTTATTGGCTTGTCTTTTCACTTGCTTGAATATATTCAAAAAATATTGTTCGCATGCAGTCAGTTATTGGATGCAATAGTACTCCATTTTGGTGGGAATCTAACTAAATAACTCTAGTCTCAAACTATGAAAAGACTTATGATGCCTCATATTTACCACTTGGTTTACTTTGTTATATAGTAGTAGTACTTATAGTACTTTGTATTGATTGAGAGTCATGGTATACGAATCAAAATGAAGATAAAATAGTTAAGTAATTTGGTTTGTAACATACTAATTTTAAAATTTTAATAAAATGAAATTGAACCGAGGTGTTATTCGATTAACTGAAAAAAAATTAACCTAAATGACTCGTTTGATAAAAAAATGGGATATGAGAAGATATTTAAACAAGATAAGAAATACGGGCTTCATGTCAAGATATGCAAGATATGATATTTTTTCGTAGTTGTTTGATTGAAAAGAAATAATCTAAATTTGTATAGTATATTATATAACATGGCTTAACTTGATAAATTGGTGGGTTACATAAACAAGATTAAAGTTATAATTTTGGTAAGATTGGGTAGGGCTTTTGTCTTTATATTAGGCTTTGAGTTAAGCTTAACTAAGATATCAAACAATTAGAAATGTCCATATATAATTCTCTATATTGGTATTACTAACTTATCAAATACGCCCAAAGCATGGATGTGGGTAGAATCGAAAGGGGAGAAATACATCAATTAAAAGGTTTTATTGCTTTTGCTTGAGTATAAATTGTATAATGTGTACAGTGAGGCGGGAAATACACCAAATAAAACGATTTCATTGTTTTTGTTCAAGTGTAAGCATAATTATTGGCAGTTAAAAAATAAATTTTGTGTTATAAAATGCCTCAAACAATATATAACTATAAACCGACCAAAGTAACAGTTGGTCCAAAGTAAATTACTAGAAAATAAATTGTCTAAGATGGACGGTTACCAACGCGAAATATATTCAACACGGAAGCTACTTACTTGTTTTACAGATTAAATAAAAGATTTTCCAGAAAAAATTGCCCCTAATTTGCGTGCAATATAAAGAACTAGATTATTAACTGAAGTATAATTTTATCGTGGTTCTACAAATTATAACATATGTACTGTAGGAGAAAAGATGTGCTGCATAACCAAGTTAAGCGCCTGTGAGCGCCTCCGCCCACGTAAGCCATATTCCTTATCTATAAGCATATCTTTTTTCAACCAGGTCAGCACATATTTATTCTTTTCTGTTTATTATTTTCCTTAAATATATATAATCTTTTATTCAATTCTCCCTAGGTTTTACAAAATTTTGTGCCGCTCTGTACCTCTCTTTTTCATTATTCGTTATCTGCATATTGCTTTGTTGAAATTTGCATCCCTAATAGCCAGGTAATATCTTTATTCCTCTAATCCTATAATGTCATTGCTAACTGATTATGTGATAATATGACTTTTTATGCAATGGTTCTATTACCTATGTTAATTTAAAACGATTGGCATGCTCCCTATATCTTGTTGAGGAATTTAGATGATAGATGTTGCATTATTATATATTTGAGTATTAATTTTTTCTAATCACTATTTTTAGATGTTGTAGTAGTAGATGGAATAATATAATTGCAAACGTTTCAGTTAGTTCATGGTCTTAATAATAGTATTGGCTAATTATTTCTATCGTTTTATTTACACACATTATTTGTTTGAATTTATTTTCTTAGTTTAATGGGTGAAAATATGAACGATCAACTATATATTCCTCAAATTGCAAACGATCGAAAGCCAGAGATTGGAATGAAATTTACGTCAATAGATGATGCGTTTGAATTCTACAATCAATATGCACGTGAAGCTGGATTTAGTGCAAGAATAAGCAATAGCAAAAGGAATAAGATAACAAAAGAAGTTGTTTGGAAACAATTTGTTTGTTTTAAGGCTGGCCAAACTGATGAAGCCCGTTCCAAAAACCGACCATCCAGTGGTTGTCCGACTACGATAAGAGCTCGTGGTGAAGTTAGAACTGATTGTAAGGCAAAGATTTCAATTGTTAGGCAACAAAATGGACCTGGCTGGTGTGTTAGTGTCTTCACTGAGGGTCATAATCATGGACTTTCTACTCCTTCAAAGGTGCATTTACTCCGATCACATCGTAGTGTTTCTGCCGCAAAGAAAGTGTTGACTCAACAACTTTCAGAAGCTAACATACCAACTTGTCAGCAAATGCAACTATTGGAAATAGAGAGCGGTGGGCTTGAAAGTGTAGGTTGCACTGAAAGAGATATTAGAAATTTTGAGAAAAAATTAAGGGATGAACAAAAGGGGATTGATGCTGAAACTCTGATAGAATTCTTTACATCTGAGAAAGAGAAGAATTCAGCATTTTTCTTTGACTATGAGACGTATTCAGATTCAGATAATACGTTCAAAAGATGTTTTTGGGCGGATTATAAATCAAGAAGGGCTTATAGTGTATTTGGTGATGTCGTAGTATTCGATTCAACTTATAACACTAACAAGTATGGAATGATTTTTACACCTTTCGTAGGGGTTAATCATCATCATCAAACGATAGTTTTTGGTTGTGGATTTCTAAGTGATGAGAAGACTGAATCATATGTTTGGTTGCTTAATAGGTTTATGGAAGCTATGCCAACAGGTGCACCAAAATCAATTATTACTGATCAAGATCCTGCTATGACGAAAGCACTTGCACAAGTTTTGCCTGAAACAGTGCACCGTTATTGTTTGTGGCATATATTGAACAAATTTCCTGAGAAGATTTCCCCAGTGACTTTTCGAGATCACTATCAGAGCATAAAGAATGTTATAAAAAATTCTACATCTCCAGAGGAATTTGAGCATGACTGGAAAGATGTTATTAGATGTGCTAACTTGGAGGAAAATAGTTGGATAGTGTTGATGTATGAGTTAAGGCATAAGTGGGTTCCGACATATTTCAGTAACGTATTTTTTGCTGGGATGTCGAGTAGTCAAAGATCCGAGAGTTCACATTCATTTTTTAAAAAGTATGTCTCCCATAAAAACTCATTGATGGATTTTATCACACGATTCAATCGGGCGTTGAGACGCCAAAGGCATAATGAGTTAGTTGCAGACCATATTGATATGAATAAGCATCCCAAAATAAAAACAAATTGGCCGATGGAAACTCAAATGGTTAAAGTGTACACGAAAAAAAAATGGATAGAGTTTCTAGATGAAATGAGTCGAAGTCATGGTTACTCTGTGCAACAAGCCTCCATAAGAGATGATATTGTGATTTACAATGTGACGACTTTCCAAGGTTGTTCATCCTCAAAGCCAAGACTACTCATGCATGATAGACGGAGAGACTATATATCATGTAATTGTGGAAAATTCGAGTTTGATGGTATTCCGTGTAGACACATGCTAGCTTTCTTTCGCATTAGCCAAATATTTGAACTTCCTGACAAGTATATACTCAAGCGATGGACACGAGAAGCAAAGATTGGCATTGTTTGTTCAATGGAGGATGAAAACGCCAATGATGATCCAACACGTTTTTTGATGTCACGGCGCTCCAAGTTATCATATAAGGCATCAACATTGATTGATTATGCATCTTTGACGGATGAAGGGACGAACTTTTTGGATAAAGAACTTGATTACATATATGGCAAAATCAAAGAGATGAGTATTAGTCCAATGACTGCACAAGAAAGTCAAACTAGGAAGAGCTTGGTTGGAACCAGAAATATTGGTGATCCTAATGAGATAAGAACAAAGGGATGTGGTAAGCGAATGTTATCATCAAAAGAGAAGCCAACTTTGAAGCCTAGGGCATGTCGTGGGTGTGGTGGAGTATCTCATGACAAACGTAATTGTCCAAAATTGCATGATGAGTATGTGAATAATTGATGATTTTATCATTTAGATTTATAATTATTTTAGCAACCAATGCATTTAAATTCACTATATTTTCTCTATTTTTATTTTCAGATCAGTTGCAAGATGATCATCATGACAACAGTCAATAATACAAATGGCAAGGACTGATATTCATAGCTAGTGGAAGTATCTTAGACATTGTTTTTGAATTGTTCGTAGTATTTTATCCTAATCTTTTGATGGTTCTACTTTATTGAAATTGATTTTATTAGAGTACATTGAATTTCATATTTTTAAAGCTGCATCTAAAATTTCTACATTTAAGTTCCTTGGGATTTTTTTCCTTCAATTTTTTTGTATAATATTATCATTTTATATTTCATTCCAATGTGGCCGGAGGGGAATTCAACCGAGGCTGTTGCATAAAGGATGATTGTATTTGGGCAGGTAGAGACACTGTCATCTATTAATCCTTTCGTAGTATTGGCAACATGCTATTTGATGTTCTTGCAATTCAGCCTTCAGTTTATGATACGTGCGTGGTAATACCTTTGGCTTTTCTTTTCCGGTTGAAATAGTGCAAATGATGTACGAAAGCATTGGTCAAGATGAGGCTTGAGGGTGCTTACGCAACTCTTGATGCTTATTTTAACTTCGTATTCAACCTCTTTGATTCATTTCATTGTGTATTTTAACTAGTGAAACAATGCCTCATCAGTCTTCTTTCATTTTGCAAGATATGCTCCTGAGAAATTACACAAACACAAATACACTGCCTCCTTCCTTTCCATCAATTTCTGGAACTCCCCTCATTATTTCGTGCAAAATATTTAATTTTATATTGCCGAAATCCTACAAGTACAAATGATTGTCGAAGCCAAAAGATCATCTTAATCGAAAAAACTAGAATTTATGCATAACATCAAAAAGAAAATCACACTAAAATAAATTATATAAAATAAGAAATCAAATCTCACAATTCCACAATTACATATCTAAGTTGCACAGTCGATGCAATTCTGATCCAACCATCTCTATCGGGATCATGCCTACCAGATCTGCAACACCACCATCACACCGAAAGAGAAAAGATAAAAAACATGGAGAACGACCGTCGATCGCCGTACGCAGTGTCCTTTCTCCAGTCACTTAGACGAAGACGGTGAAGAGGGAGAGAGGTAGAGAGAGGAGATTGGAGAAACTCATCTCATCTGCTAGATGTGCAAATTATGAAACCATAATTAAATCGTATTGGTGAGAATTTGAGGGGGGAGAGAGTGTGTGTGTTGGGGGGGGGGGGGGGAGAGCCATTTGTGAGGGCTAAAGAAAGAGAGGGATGATAAGAATAAGAGACGATAAAGTCTGCATTAATTAAAGGAAATTAGTCATATTAAAAAATAAATAAAGAGAGAGCTGCTGACGTGTTATAGGCGCTCATAATTGTCGCTCTATAACGACGCCCAGCATAACAATTCTGTAGGCTAAGGAAAATTAGGTTTTCGTCCCTTGACTTAAATTATGTAACAAGAAATTTTTGATCATCATCTTGGATGAAGAATGTATAGGATAATTCAAAAACTGTTAAACATGGTTTTGGGATAATTGAGATAAGAATTGATGCATATAGCAATATGGTTTCTGCAAGTTGAGTTAAGAGCTATACTAAGCCGGTATATATTTTCTTGGTATAATAGGTATGAGATCATAGAGAAAAGATGTGCTGCATAACCAAGTTAAGCGCCTGTGAGCGCCTCCGCCCACGTAAGCCATATTCCTTATCTATAAGCATATCTTTTTTCAACCAGGTCAGCACATATTTATTCTTTTCTGTTTATTATTTTCCTTAAATATATATAATCTTTTATTCAATTCTCCCTAGGTTTTACAAAATTTTGTGCCGCTCTGTACCTCTCTTTTTCATTATTCGTTATCTGCATATTGCTTTGTTGAAATTTGCATCCCTAATAGCCAGGTAATATCTTTATTCCTCTAATCCTATAATGTCATTGCTAACTGATTATGTGATAATATGACTTTTTATGCAATGGTTCTATTACCTATGTTAATTTAAAACGATTGGCATGCTCCCTATATCTTGTTGAGGAATTTAGATGATAGATGTTGCATTATTATATATTTGAGTATTAATTTTTTCTAATCACTATTTTTAGATGTTGTAGTAGTAGATGGAATAATATAATTGCAAACGTTTCAGTTAGTTCATGGTCTTAATAATAGTATTGGCTAATTATTTCTATCGTTTTATTTACACACATTATTTGTTTGAATTTATTTTCTTAGTTTAATGGGTGAAAATATGAACGATCAACTATATATTCCTCAAATTGCAAACGATCGAAAGCCAGAGATTGGAATGAAATTTACGTCAATAGATGATGCGTTTGAATTCTACAATCAATATGCACGTGAAGCTGGATTTAGTGCAAGAATAAGCAATAGCAAAAGGAATAAGATAACAAAAGAAGTTGTTTGGAAACAATTTGTTTGTTTTAAGGCTGGCCAAACTGATGAAGCCCGTTCCAAAAACCGACCATCCAGTGGTTGTCCGACTACGATAAGAGCTCGTGGTGAAGTTAGAACTGATTGTAAGGCAAAGATTTCAATTGTTAGGCAACAAAATGGACCTGGCTGGTGTGTTAGTGTCTTCACTGAGGGTCATAATCATGGACTTTCTACTCCTTCAAAGGTGCATTTACTCCGATCACATCGTAGTGTTTCTGCCGCAAAGAAAGTGTTGACTCAACAACTTTCAGAAGCTAACATACCAACTTGTCAGCAAATGCAACTATTGGAAATAGAGAGCGGTGGGCTTGAAAGTGTAGGTTGCACTGAAAGAGATATTAGAAATTTTGAGAAAAAATTAAGGGATGAACAAAAGGGGATTGATGCTGAAACTCTGATAGAATTCTTTACATCTGAGAAAGAGAAGAATTCAGCATTTTTCTTTGACTATGAGACGTATTCAGATTCAGATAATACGTTCAAAAGATGTTTTTGGGCGGATTATAAATCAAGAAGGGCTTATAGTGTATTTGGTGATGTCGTAGTATTCGATTCAACTTATAACACTAACAAGTATGGAATGATTTTTACACCTTTCGTAGGGGTTAATCATCATCATCAAACGATAGTTTTTGGTTGTGGATTTCTAAGTGATGAGAAGACTGAATCATATGTTTGGTTGCTTAATAGGTTTATGGAAGCTATGCCAACAGGTGCACCAAAATCAATTATTACTGATCAAGATCCTGCTATGACGAAAGCACTTGCACAAGTTTTGCCTGAAACAGTGCACCGTTATTGTTTGTGGCATATATTGAACAAATTTCCTGAGAAGATTTCCCCAGTGACTTTTCGAGATCACTATCAGAGCATAAAGAATGTTATAAAAAATTCTACATCTCCAGAGGAATTTGAGCATGACTGGAAAGATGTTATTAGATGTGCTAACTTGGAGGAAAATAGTTGGATAGTGTTGATGTATGAGTTAAGGCATAAGTGGGTTCCGACATATTTCAGTAACGTATTTTTTGCTGGGATGTCGAGTAGTCAAAGATCCGAGAGTTCACATTCATTTTTTAAAAAGTATGTCTCCCATAAAAACTCATTGATGGATTTTATCACACGATTCAATCGGGCGTTGAGACGCCAAAGGCATAATGAGTTAGTTGCAGACCATATTGATATGAATAAGCATCCCAAAATAAAAACAAATTGGCCGATGGAAACTCAAATGGTTAAAGTGTACACGAAAAAAAAATGGATAGAGTTTCTAGATGAAATGAGTCGAAGTCATGGTTACTCTGTGCAACAAGCCTCCATAAGAGATGATATTGTGATTTACAATGTGACGACTTTCCAAGGTTGTTCATCCTCAAAGCCAAGACTACTCATGCATGATAGACGGAGAGACTATATATCATGTAATTGTGGAAAATTCGAGTTTGATGGTATTCCGTGTAGACACATGCTAGCTTTCTTTCGCATTAGCCAAATATTTGAACTTCCTGACAAGTATATACTCAAGCGATGGACACGAGAAGCAAAGATTGGCATTGTTTGTTCAATGGAGGATGAAAACGCCAATGATGATCCAACACGTTTTTTGATGTCACGGCGCTCCAAGTTATCATATAAGGCATCAACATTGATTGATTATGCATCTTTGACGGATGAAGGGACGAACTTTTTGGATAAAGAACTTGATTACATATATGGCAAAATCAAAGAGATGAGTATTAGTCCAATGACTGCACAAGAAAGTCAAACTAGGAAGAGCTTGGTTGGAACCAGAAATATTGGTGATCCTAATGAGATAAGAACAAAGGGATGTGGTAAGCGAATGTTATCATCAAAAGAGAAGCCAACTTTGAAGCCTAGGGCATGTCGTGGGTGTGGTGGAGTATCTCATGACAAACGTAATTGTCCAAAATTGCATGATGAGTATGTGAATAATTGATGATTTTATCATTTAGATTTATAATTATTTTAGCAACCAATGCATTTAAATTCACTATATTTTCTCTATTTTTATTTTCAGATCAGTTGCAAGATGATCATCATGACAACAGTCAATAATACAAATGGCAAGGACTGATATTCATAGCTAGTGGAAGTATCTTAGACATTGTTTTTGAATTGTTCGTAGTATTTTATCCTAATCTTTTGATGGTTCTACTTTATTGAAATTGATTTTATTAGAGTACATTGAATTTCATATTTTTAAAGCTGCATCTAAAATTTCTACATTTAAGTTCCTTGGGATTTTTTTCCTTCAATTTTTTTGTATAATATTATCATTTTATATTTCATTCCAATGTGGCCGGAGGGGAATTCAACCGAGGCTGTTGCATAAAGGATGATTGTATTTGGGCAGGTAGAGACACTGTCATCTATTAATCCTTTCGTAGTATTGGCAACATGCTATTTGATGTTCTTGCAATTCAGCCTTCAGTTTATGATACGTGCGTGGTAATACCTTTGGCTTTTCTTTTCCGGTTGAAATAGTGCAAATGATGTACGAAAGCATTGGTCAAGATGAGGCTTGAGGGTGCTTACGCAACTCTTGATGCTTATTTTAACTTCGTATTCAACCTCTTTGATTCATTTCATTGTGTATTTTAACTAGTGAAACAATGCCTCATCAGTCTTCTTTCATTTTGCAAGATATGCTCCTGAGAAATTACACAAACACAAATACACTGCCTCCTTCCTTTCCATCAATTTCTGGAACTCCCCTCATTATTTCGTGCAAAATATTTAATTTTATATTGCCGAAATCCTACAAGTACAAATGATTGTCGAAGCCAAAAGATCATCTTAATCGAAAAAACTAGAATTTATGCATAACATCAAAAAGAAAATCACACTAAAATAAATTATATAAAATAAGAAATCAAATCTCACAATTCCACAATTACATATCTAAGTTGCACAGTCGATGCAATTCTGATCCAACCATCTCTATCGGGATCATGCCTACCAGATCTGCAACACCACCATCACACCGAAAGAGAAAAGATAAAAAACATGGAGAACGACCGTCGATCGCCGTACGCAGTGTCCTTTCTCCAGTCACTTAGACGAAGACGGTGAAGAGGGAGAGAGGTAGAGAGAGGAGATTGGAGAAACTCATCTCATCTGCTAGATGTGCAAATTATGAAACCATAATTAAATCGTATTGGTGAGAATTTGAGGGGGGAGAGAGTGTGTGTGTTGGGGGGGGGGGGGGGAGAGCCATTTGTGAGGGCTAAAGAAAGAGAGGGATGATAAGAATAAGAGACGATAAAGTCTGCATTAATTAAAGGAAATTAGTCATATTAAAAAATAAATAAAGAGAGAGCTGCTGACGTGTTATAGGCGCTCATAATTGTCGCTCTATAACGACGCCCAGCATAACAATTCTGTGTACTGTAGATAGTCTAATGTATATTTAAACAAATATAATGTCGAGATCTTATGCAATAAGGGCAATAATAAAATATAATAGATCTTATTCCGTATCGTCAAATTAGCAAACTAATCCGTATAATGGTGTGTTAAGTAGTGTTTCATTTTTCATACAAAGATTTAGTGTATCTTATACATGAATAAAAATTACTATAATAAAACTAAAAAAAAAATTCTCCTGCAACGTGAACATCATATTATTTTGTAAAGACTCAGAAGGTTATGGGATTTGCTCCACATTGTATGAATAATTTGACATGAAAATTAAAGATCGAATGAACTCTTTCATCTAAAGATTAATTTTTTTTGGGATGAATTCTCTTGTTTGATAATCTTTATTTTATACTACTAGTATTTTTTTTTGGGATGAATTCTCTTGTTTGATAATCTTTATTTTATACTACTAGTATTTTTTATACAGCAAATAGTTGAATGATTTAATCATTCCGAGTGATTTTAGATCGAATTGTATGAAACCATGGTTTTGAGGTATTAATAAAATTAGCATGATCTTTGGATATATAAGGGCATCCGCATCGCCGCGTGATGCGGTCTCGATCTCGTCGTCGAGACAAGACGACATCGAGACAGCGATTGGGGATCCATCTCGTCCCGACGAGACGGGCTGTCTCGACGCGTGACGCGTCCCGGCGAGGCCGGCCTCGAGCTGGCGAGACACTCGCCCGACGCCACGTGGAGCGCGCGGGCGGCTGGCGTGACGCCCACTCGCCGGGTCGGAATTATGACGTCATAATTCATTTTTTTTTTTAAAAATCATTTTTTCAAAATTTTTTTTTATAAAAAAAACGGTAATATGACCGTTCAACGGTCATATTTTAATTTTTTATTTATTTATTCTATAAATACTCTTCTCCATTCTCCATTTTACACACAAACACACATCTATTCTCTCATCTCTCTTTCTTTCCTCTCCAATCACTTCTATAAAATCATTCCTTTATTTTTTTCTTCTCCCAAATTTAATCCATTATGGATCCATTTGAGCAAATGCGTCGAATAATGGAAGAATCGCTAGAAGAAGATCGACGTAGGGAGGAGGAGACGCTGGACTTACATCCATTGTAACCGGGAGGAAGCCGCTGCAAGGTTGGAACGTGATTACTTCAGTCCAAACCCGATATGGGGAGATATCTACTTCCGTCGCCGTTTCCGTATGTCACGTGCGCTATTTTTGCATATCGCGAATACATTGGCGGGACGGGAAGAGTACTTCAGAGAAGGGTTCGACGCTGTTGGCCGTCCTAGCCACACGATGCTCCAGAAATGTACTGCGGCGATCCGTCAGCTTGCTACTGGACAAACGGCGGATTCGTTCGACGAATACCTGCACGTCGGAGAATCCACTGGGAGACTTTGTTTGTTGAACTTCTGCAAAGGTGTCCGGGCAGCCTTCACCGACGAATTTCTGAAGAAGCCAACCACCGTAGATTGTCAGTTTCTGCTCCGACTTCAAGAACAAGTGCACGGATTCCCCGGGATGCTCGGGAGTGGCGATTGCATACATTGGCAATGGAAGAATTGCCCTGTGGCGTTGAGGGGGTCATACACAAGCGGCCACAAAGGCACCCACCCCACCATTATACTCGAGGCCGTCGCCGACTACCGGCTATGGATTTGACATGCGTATTTCGGGTCCCCGGCTCGAACAACGACGTCAACGTGCTCAACAACTCCGACCTCTTCGCTGAAGTTCTGAATGGTAAAGCGTCGGCCATCAACTTCATCGCTAACAATCGCCAGTATAAAATGGGGTACTATCTTGCCGACGGCATCTATCCGAAGTGGCCAACCTTCGTGAAGACGTTCAACAGGCCTGCGAACGAAAAGCAATCTCTTTTTGCGCAGAAGCAAGAGGCTCCTCGCAAGGATGTGGAGAGAGCGTTCGGGGTTCTCCAAGCTCGATTCAACATTATCAAAGCCCCGACTCGACAGTGGTTTATGGAGAATATGGTCGACATCATGTATACGTGCATAATCTTGCACAATATGATTGTCGCCGACGAAGGACCTGAGGCGGGAAATTGGTTCGACCCTGAAACCCCGGGAAGCTCAACCGCAAGTAGTCCGCCTCGAACGAGAGTGCATCCGTCTTTGCAAGAGCGATTGTGTATTCGGGCAAAGACACGTGATTCTACCGCCCACGCCCAACTCCAAGAGGATCTAATGGAGCACATTTGGGCAAAATTTGGCAACCGTTAGATGATCGTCACTAGAGAACTCCTTCTTCTGCTTCTTTGCCTCCATTTTTTTTATTTGAGTTTAAGTGTGCAATTTATAATTTCTAGTTTTTTAAATCATGTCTTTTTTATTTTTTTAGGTATTTAAATTGTAATTTTATTTTATTTAATGAAGTGTGTTTTTATTAATTGAATTTGTTGGAATTAAAAATAAAAAATGAAATTGAATGAATAGTTAAGAAATGGTTAAAAGATGGGGGGATGCATGTGTTGTCTTTTAGTTAAGAGATGAGTTAAAAAGTATAGTGGGGGCCATGAATAGTTAAGAGATGAGACGGTTAAGAGACGGATAAGAGACAGGGATGCGGATGGCCTATGTTGCAAAATGCGGAAATATAATTTTCTCTTTAAACATCAAAACGAAATCGTAATCGTATCGATAACTAACTATACATCTTTCCAAAATGATAAATTATCGTTTGATACTCTATTTAAAAATTACATTTCCTCATTTTAACGTCATAATTTCAATTCAGCAAATGAAGGGCCAAATATTATATTTTTGCAATCTTACATATGTTTAGATTACTTTTGCAATTGGACCCAAAATTATTGCCATAAATTATAATTATATCCCTTACTCGTCCATGATCATCTTGATTTATAATTCTCTTACTAGAAAATGCACTTATTTGCATAGTCCACTCCACAGAATCATCGAAGCAAAACTGGATTCTCTATTTGGGAACAAGACAAAACAGTTGTGTCTCTTTGTTTAATTAAATAACAGATTAATTTGCAAAAAAATGCTAAAGCCGGAACCCTAGAAAGTGGAAGTTTATTAAACTTAGATTATTGAGTAATTAATTAACTTTATGTGCTGCATCTCCACTGATTAGTTGGTGGGATCTGCTCTTGATATATGATAATTGAGTAATTAAATCTAGAATTCAAAAATCGCTGTCATAGTCGTGTAGGTTTAGCATTAAAATTAGTAAAATATAAACATGGGACTGCCCAAAACTTGACAGCTTTAAACCCACAGATTTGGGACATCTAAAAGCCTAAAATCTCTAAACCTTAAACAATGAGAATTCCACTAATTTTGCTTCTCATTGGCTTTCCTTCTGTGGTATTATAACCTAATTGGAGAGGAAGAGTGCAAATTGTCCAGTTCTTATTCAATTAAACTTTTCTTTTTTCACTTTTTATTTATTTATGCTTTTTGGTCCTTGAAGATCTAGAAATCTGTTTATGGTTTGTTGACATGTAGCCATATCACAATAAAAATTCATAAACAATCACGACCATTTTTCGATTGCTTTACTTTTTAACAAAAAAGTTTGTTCAATAATGTTGTATGCTAGTATAGCTTAAGATATTTAATACCGTAAATTAAATATACAAATTTTCTTGATCTGTACAGTGCAAGTTAAAGTAAATTTGATGAACTGATAGATAAGATTGTAGACTGTAGTAGTAGCATAATTAGATCCATCTTCTGTTTGCTAAGGAAAATTAGGTTTTCGTCCCTTGACTTAAATTATGTAACAAGAAATTTTTGATCATCATCTTGGATGAAGAATGTATAGGATAATTCAAAAACTGTTAAACATGGTTTTGGGATAATTGAGATAAGAATTGATGCATATAGCAATATGGTTTCTGCAAGTTGAGTTAAGAGCTATACTAAGCCGGTATATATTTTCTTGGTATAATAGGTATGAGATCATAAGCCTAAACACTACTTTCTCTTTTCTATGAATTTGTCAGTTATAAACAACTTATGCATAGAAAGCTAAACGCGTACACAAATTTATGTGGATCTATTAAAAAAAAGTTGAATTTTCTAAGTAATAAATTAGGATAGATGGTCAAATTCTGGTCTATCCTATGCTTTTCAAAACCTTAAATTTAAATCATGAAAGATGAAAATTTCACAATAATTTTATGCGCCTTATTTTGAGGAAATATGCGATGATGTGGCAACCAGTTTTCAATATGATTATGATTATGTTAATTCACTTATTTTGGATGATAGTACATGTTCATACCATGGGTGGTGTGTTTAAATCGGCTACCACACCATCACATATTTCGTCGAAAAGGAGATACATGAGATAAATTGTGAAATTTTTATCTTTATTGATTTCAATTTCAGATTTTAAAAAGTGCTAGACGTATCGGAATTTGATCATATTAGTATATGGTAATTGATCTTTAGAGATGCCTTTTGCCTTCCTTTTACTAATTCCAAAGCTATGTAGATTTTCAGTTCTCTATTACGAGAAATTAGACAAAGTCTTTGAATGGAAGATGATGCATGGTATCTTTGTCATTTAAACGTAAAGAAGTTTTCTGAAAATAAACAAAATAGTGATGTTTTCAAATTTAACAATAGTAACTTTAGTTATTACACAAGCCCAATAATAAGTCTTGGCCCATTTCTCATCGGGTTTCTACACAAACCCAAGATTGAAATGATGGGTTTATAATGGATGGTTAGTGGTTCCATTTTCAGTAGTGTGTGCAAAATAAATAATTATGTACTTGTTATATCGCGAAAAATCGATAAGAGATTAACTACTATTTTTTTTTTTTTCCCTGTAGTGTATATGATATATCGCACATGTATTAAAGAGATTAACTCATTGTGTCATATCAACAAGAAAAATTTAATATCCATGGACTTCTTATCGAGTCATTTTCATATTCTTTCTTATCATATTGTTTCGATAAAAAAAAGATTACACAATTGATGGTCCCCAATACGATGTGTTATGCATGCCTACTTAGGCTGGTTTAGGAAAGTGATTCGCAAATTATTCAAATCAACTCAATAAAAATCTCAAAATTGACCGAAATTTATTAAGTTGAGCTACCCAAATCCAACTATACCATGATTAACAGGCTACTGAACTAATCAAGCTTAACTTAGTCTCAAAATATTTGCAAAGTTGTTCACTCCTAATCTTTTCAATTAATCAGTTTTTTAGTAATGAAAACTTAACATATGATCTATAATTTTAATACTTAATTTATTGTCTAATGGGGTAGCTAAGCTTGAGCTTATCTTTGAATCTTCTTACTTGCCACCTATACAAAATAGGAACTTTACAAACTATTAATATATCGAAAATCAAAACTTTAGACTAGACCAAGAAGTCTAATGATAAAACAATATCTTTAATTGATAAAATGCAATTACATGTTAGAGTTGGAGTGGCCATGAATTTAGAACAAGACCGGTGGGTAGCAAGTGGCAAGCTACGGCTTGTGGTGGTCGTGGCATCCTTACCCTTATTTGGTGCATCATGTGGATATCAATAATATCATTGGCCTACAAATCTTTCTATCATATTATTACACCAATAATTTCTATCTTAAATTCTCTAACAAAATCATCATTTAAATCACGCATATAATATCATGTTAATTTGTGTGTAGATTCAAATTCTATCAATAGTATGTCTACTTAATTAGAGTGGAAAAAAATGGAGGACAATTTCATCTAACTATTTAGATCTAACTTCCAAAATTATTACTGTAATCTACGAAAATAGTGAGATAAATAGCACGTACTATTATTCACTAAATTAACATTCGCACCAAACGCATAATTCGTATAATATCCATTATCCATTACCTTGTAACATAGCTACTAAAAGTCTAAACACCATCTTAATATAATAAACACAGATGAAGATTGACATATGCAGTTGGGCTCATTTTGCATATTTTATGGGAGTTTATTCAACAATACAGCATAAGGTACCCGATGCTTACAAAGTTACGTATAATAAATGCATCACCTGTAGAAAATATGACATTCCTTATTTCAATATATTGATTCATTAAAGCAGATGAAGTGACACCACCAGCGTACATGTGCAAGCATTAAAATTATTTTAATACCTATTTTTTGTTCACAGCTAGTACTTCAAACTTTAATCCGAAGTAAATAACTATTAGAAATAGGTCACTCTCCCCTTAAAAGGTCTTATAAGAGGAAAAGTTATGTACTAATAGAAATGAGCCACTCACCCCTTAAAAGGAACCGCTTTGATACCATATTAGAAATCAGTCACTCACCCTTTTTAAAAAGCCTTATAAGGAGTAGGGTTATCCATATTTTTATAAGTGAACTAGGATCGTTACCAAGCCGATGTGGGACAAGATATTAAGAATTTTAACAATAACAATAAGAAATTACTAAAACTTTGTTAATCCGAGTGTTTAAGTACTTTTAAAAATTCAGACATGATTGTAAAAATCGATACTTTTAACGGTTTAGTAATAAGTGTGTGGAGGGGGTTACCAGATTTAACATACAATTTCACGTGGATACCCCATAATTTTGTGAATCAATTTCCAGATTTAACATACAATTTTACGTGGATACCCCATAATTTTGTGAATCAATTTCCATGGCCCCCTACCGATTTTACAAATGAATACGAGGCCCAACATATGTACTATAATGTATAGGTGCAAGATACTCATTGCTCAATCATTGCTTTCACATACGAAAAAACATTTAATAGGCCAATTTGCAATTTAAAAAGTGACTCGTCAACAATACAAAGGTCGTCAAACAAGCACCGTCAGATCCATTTATTTGGACGATTTGGATCATCGTTCCAACATTTTTCCTTCACAAGATTGATACTACTACCTATCTAGTTGGATGAGGATTTCAAATAATTAATTACAACATACAAACAAGTTGATCTAATTAATCGGCACTAGATAGATACTTTAATGCAAGAATCTTGGAGCATAATTGTTCCAACATAATTCAGTTCTAAGTTAATAATCCTTTCCTTTGTACAGAATCTTGGCTCACATAGCTCAATGATTCCATAAAAATAATCATTGAAAGGGAATCAATGTGATATACCAATGGAAATGTAACAAGTAATACTCCCATTACCCAACTTTTACTTAAAGAATTTATTGAGTCACATTCATGCTGAGCTCCACCCACCATGCCAAGTTAAACACTCACCTAAAAAAATTATGGTTAATGAGAAATAGGTAAAGGTTAAATATAAGGTCACTTGCAATAAGTTGGTTGGATAGTAGGCTGCAAACCACCTGATAATCACACAATTAATATTTATATTATATGTACCTTTCATCCCAAGAAGATATTTTGTGTGTCTTCAATTATGCATTAACATATATGGTGGTTATCCATAATGTTCCTCTACTACATAAATTATTAATAAGGACTGATAGTATCTAGTAACTTTCAAATTTGAATTATCAATTCAGAAAACACAAACTTAATGTAATAACTTGGTAGTATAATCTAACTACACTGATTGTATGAAGACAAATTTCCAACAAAGCAATGTCCATATGCAGCCAGGAAGAAGGCCAAGTCCACGTTAGCATTATTAACCGCATACAGACAAAGACTGATCTGTGTGGTGCCTAATTCTACATGTTATATATTCCAAGGACAAAGGAACAACTTACTCTTTATCGCAACTTCGAACTGATAACTGACTCAAGCAAACTTTTCTCCCACATTCCGCTTCATCATCCCGCTATCCTGATGGACGATTTTCGCAAGTTATCTGAAGCTGAAGCAGTAATAAATACACCAAGGCAAGAAGAAGACGAGGAAGAAGTCGACCCTGAAAGAAGCATGCTGCATCGGCCTCTGCTCAAAGAAAATCAAACACTTTCTTCAAACTCTATAGCCGTAGTTGGAGTTGGAGCAAAGGTTTCTCACATAGAGAGCTTGGACTATGAGTAAGGAGATTTTCATCTTTCTCCCATACCCTTTCTTGTGTTCACAAAATTTACTTGAATCTTCTCTTCTGACTGGTTTAGGATCAACGAAAACGATCTGTTTAAGCAAGACTGGAGAAGCAGATCGAAAAAAGACATACTGCAGTACATCTTCTCGAAATGGTTGCTGGCATTCCTTATTGGGCTGCTAACAGGGCTAATAGCCACCCTCATCAATCTCGCGGTCGAAAATATTGCAGGATACAAACTTCTAGTTGTCGTTGAATACATCGAGCAGAAAAGGTACAGTCCCATACCTTCTGGCAAGAGTGTGTTTAGTGTTTCAAATGTCTTGATCATACCTGCGTAGAGATATTGCCTGGATGATGGAACTTGTAATTTAGGATTGCTTCAATCTTGATGGTCGCAGATACCTAATGGGATTCGTATATATTGCTGTGGCAAACCTTCTCCTAACTCTGGTGGCTTCCGTTCTCTGTGTCTGTTTTGCACCTACAGCAGCAGGACCAGGAATTCCTGAAATAAAAGCTTATCTCAATGGAATTGACACCCCCAATATGTTTGGGGCAGCACCATTGTTTGTGAAGGTACCCTTTTATACAGAAAATTTAGCATCTCATATCATTGATCATGTTGACACAGCACCATCACATCAGCCTTAGCTTTCCAGCACTCCCATGACCTTTTTCTTTCAGCCTTATTTCTATGGACACCAAATTTTGGACTGTATATATATAATCTACTTAAATCAGGAACAGTTTCAGAAAGGTTATCAGAAAACTGTTTATCAAGTAATACTAATAAAGGGAATATAAAAATTATATAGGTAGAATCAAATAAAAATATTCCCTGAATTAACTATTAATCAATTTGGACCATTGATCTTTTTAAAACTTTTTTTCCCTTGAGTTAGCTTGCTTGACCCACGAGGCAAGATGAAACAGCCATCATGATGGAACTTATTTCCTCCGTATTTGTGTATCACACTAGTGCCACTCTAGCTATCACTGATATGCCAAAAGCTAGGAAAAATACCATCTTGTTAGCTGAGAGGTGTGCAACTCGCATCATCACAGATCATTGGAAGCATTGGAGCAGTTTCTGCTGGATTAGATCTTGGGAAAGAAGGTCCTCTGGTGCACATTGGTTGCTGCATTGCATCCCTATTGGGTCAAGGTGGCCCAGACAACTATCGCGTCAAATGGCGTTGGCTAAGATACTTCAACAATGACAGGGACCGTCGTGATCTAATCACATGCGGCTCTTCAGCTGGAGTATGTGCTGCTTTCAGGTCCCCAGTTGGTGGTGTCCTATTTGCTCTTGAGGAGGTGGCGACGTGGTGGAGAAGTGCTCTCCTTTGGAGAACCTTTTTCAGTACCGCAGTTGTGGTTGTAATTCTTAGGGCCTTCATAGAGTACTGCAAATCTGAAAACTGCGGCTTATTTGGGAGAGGAGGCTTGATCATGTTCGACGTGAGCGGTGTTTCTGTAACATACCACCTAACCGACATCATCCCTGTTGTTGTCATAGGAATTCTTGGGGGCGTCTTGGGAAGCCTCTACAACCACTTTCTCCATAAGGTCCTCAAGGTCTACAATATCATAAATGAGTAAGTACCATAAGTGACTTGTACTTTGCTAATATAACCGTGACTTGCCTGACTATATGAAGGTCTTTCTTCAATATTAAAATTATCCTGACTTGAGGCAATTTTGCAGGAAGGGAAAACTGCCTAAACTTCTTCTCAGTCTGAGTGTATCCCTTTTCACTTCTATATGCATGTTCGGGCTTCCTTTTCTTGCAAAGTGCAGACCATGTGATCCCGCCCTACTGGATATGGGATGTCCCACAACAGGTGGAACAGGAAACTTCAAAAAATTCAACTGCCCAGCAGGCTACTACAATGACCTAGCCACTCTTCTCGTTACCACCAACGATGAAGCTGTTCGGAACATTTTCTCCATAAACACTTCCGATGAGTTCCATATTTTCTCTCTCGTTCTCTTCTTCATACTATATTGCATACTGGGACTTATCACCTTTGGTATTGCCGTCCCATCTGGTCTCTTCCTCCCTATCATACTCATGGGTTCTGCTTATGGTCGTATTCTAGGTGTTATCATGGAACCATACACGAAAATTGATCAGGGCCTCTATGCTGTTCTTGCAGCAGCCTCCCTTATGGCTGGTTCCATGAGAATGACTGTTTCCCTGTGTGTCATATTCCTTGAGCTCACCAACAACCTTCTCTTGCTCCCCATTACAATGATAGTTATTCTAATTGCTAAAACAGTAGGCGACTGCTTCAATCCAAGCATTTATGACATAATACTGGAACTAAAAGGACTACCTTTCTTGGACGCGCATCCTGAGCCATGGATGAGGAATATTACAGTTGGTGAGCTCGCTGATCACAAGCCAGCAGTAGTCACCCTAAGTGGAATTGAGAAGGTTGGTCGAATTGTGGAAGTACTAAAAAATACCACACACAATGGTTTCCCAGTCGTAGATATGGGAGTAGTTCCACCAATGGGGGCACCAAATGATGCGGCTGAACTCCATGGCCTGGTCTTGAGAGCTCATCTCATTTTAGTGCTGAAGAAAAAGTGGTTCCTGCAAGAAAGAAGAAGAGCAGAAGATTGGGAAGTGAGACAGAATTTCACTTCTATGGAATTGGCTGAAAGGGGAGGCAAGATTGATGAGGTTAGAGTAACCAAGGATGAAATGGAGATGTTTGTTGATTTACATCCCTTGACCAACACGACTCCATACACGGTGGTCGAAAGCATGTCAGTAGCCAAGGCAATGGTGCTCTTCAGGCAATTAGGGCTCCGCCACATGCTTATCATACCCAAATATCAAGCAGCTGGGGTAAGTTTAAACTGCAACTTTTCGTATTTCTTGATCAAAATGGAGACATGGATGTGTTGCTAAAGTCCATGCCTGATCACCTACTACAAAATATGGTAGCAGATCATTGTTTACATATTCATCCCAATTGTTTTCTTTTTCACTAATAGAAAATTGATAAATATAGGAAAAACATACGATACTTAAGAAATATGATGCAGGTAGAAATAAATATATCTAACCTGTTGTTTTGACCCTTCAAACAGGTGCATCCTCTGGTGGGAATTTTGACAAGACAGGACTTGAGAGCCCACAACATTTTGAGTGCATTTCCTCAATTGGAAAAGTCAGCTGGAAATAAAAGGGGACATTGATCTTCAAGACTTCAACACAATTGCTCATTCACTTTCCAGATACATCAAATTCTTCTTTTAATTTTCCCATCATTTTGTTGCATAATTCATTCTATTTTAATCCATATGCATAGAATATACAAAGGGATGTAGATTGTCTATCATGATACAATTGTTAATCGTACATCATTTATAATTCATCACATCTCTTTGATCAATCTATCTATATATACAATGTTGCTCAAAATAGCAGCTATAATGACAAGATTGAAATGGTGTCATTCAGAGCTCATTTAACAAAATTTCTCCAAATCTTTATCTGGATCACATATGGATGTAGAAGTGCTCCTCAAGCCAGTCTTTTCTTTTTCCCAGATTTTTTTCTCTTTACTTTTACTCCAGAGCCTCTCTTAAACACAGCCAGGACCTCAATACTGCACATATAAGGACACCACGCTAGATTAGTCACTTGTAAAGAAGATAACTCACTTACAAGAGCAGTTCAAAGAGCACATCTTCAGGTTTAGCACATGACCTCATAAACTGGCTTTTATCACCTATGTACTCATACAAAATTTCTAAGACAAGCTCAATCTTATAGTCCATCTCAGATTAACCTCACTAAAGCATGCTCCAAAAGTATCTGGTAACATACACTCTTTATCTTTACCAGTACACTACATAACTAGCATTCAATTTTCTTCATGTTTATAATATTACTCTTGATACAAAGAAAAGCAGGCAACACGTCACAAAATAGGCATTCTCATCGGTGCGATATGGTAGGGTAGTTAACGATTTGAGTTCAATAAATTATACACTGGTTCGGTAATTTTATACCCCCGGTGAAATAATAGGAAAAGGGACTCAGGGACTCCCGATAAGAAGGGGAAACATAAATATATATAGAGAGAGAGGGGGGAGAGAGAAAGACCTCTGTGTTCCAGGAAAAAAATTGAAACCATGCGCCTTGGTCAGTTCCCATGCCTTACTAGAGAGCAGAGATTTGCAATCCTGTAGGTAAAATGCAGGATTATAAACTCGATATAATAGTGACAGGTTTCCAAAGCCAACAACTAAAGGTTTTAATAAAAGTTTAGAAATATGATATATATTCCGAACTTGGTTTAGTAATGCTGAAGCTCTGGGCGCAACAATATTTAATACTACCTAAAAGGCAGAAACTACCTTTTTGAAACTATCCCATCCACAGCTGATATATATAAGAGTTTGTGGCAGTGACGGAGCTTCATCTTGAGCCATCTGACCATTACTTTGCACAGAAGTCTCTCTTTCTCGAAGAACCCATGGTCTCTTTTCCATTTTGACCTTCTTCTCAGAGCTGAAATAATATGTTAAAAGTATGTACAATAATAAAAAGCAACATTTCACATGGTTTTGAAGTACTCTTTTCAAGCAATCCCTAAGATTTTCATCATAGCCCTACCTGCTTCTCTTCATGAATGCCACAGACTGCAAAGCACCAAGCAGAGATGGATCTAGTCCTTTCCTAGGAGGGTCAACCACAACGACATCGGATCCCAGTAGCCAAGTATGTGGTTCCTGAAAATTTGTGGTAACTGATAAAATGAACCCATATGCTGCAGCATTGTTTTTCGAATAGCAGTTCAAATGTGCTGCAAGGTGTGTGGTAGGATCAGACTGAGCTCCAATTCATTAACTTCATGTCATCAAGTATAAACATATGTTGACTAAGATAGGGAATGGGGGTCAAAATGTACTTTTGATGTATCTGCTTGATGCCAGCTGATGCTACTCTCCTCATCAATTTGTAATCGAGAAGCTGTCTTTTCAAAAGAATGCTTTGCTTCTTTATTCACCTCCACACATTTCACAGACCTGTTAATATGAAAATTTTTGTAACAAAATGCTGTTCCTAGTTACTCTGATTTAATTAATGACAATTAAAACCTCAAATATCAATTCCACCTGCACTTCCTTGTGGCTGCTAAAGACAAACCAATCACCCCAGCACCAGCATAAAGATCAACAACTGACGCTCCATAAGGGACGTATTTGTGAAGTTTACGGAGTAAAGAATCAAAAGCCTGCAAAAGTTCCAGGGAATAGGTCTATCATATTCTAGCAATGCATGTACAATTTCGGTTGTCTAAGGAACAAACTTTTATATTATATTAGTTGCTCAACTTTATGCAGCCACAATATGTAGCAAGCAGCACACTTTCAGTAAAAAGGAGGCACATGTGAAGTAAAATTTTCATTTTCATTGAATAAAGAAATTATATGAGCGTTTATTCTATATCCGAACCCGTGTATTTGCTTGCCCGAAGCTTGAGGGGGCTATTGAAACATCAATTCCTCCAACATGCTCCCAGAAGTCTGACTCCCCTAAAAGATGTCTCCATCTGTTCCCAAAAATAACCTGTACCAGCGCCAGAGAATTTGGGTACTGAGAGAATGTTTATTTGACTATGTCTATGTTTGCTTATGTTAAGCAGCTGTTCTCTTGAGCAAATATAGGTAAAGATAGATTATCACAAATTTCCATTTTCTGTCGAGAATAACTTAGTATCTTTACAAAACAAAGACTGGGCTGACATGTTAATAAGTTATTAAATCAAATAACTTCAGTAGATACAGGCATAAGCATTGTGAACAATGGAGGCTTTCAGAGAGAAAATATGAAGATATAAACATGTTTACAAGCATATGCAAGTGTCTTCCTTCTCCTAACAGTTTGCACTTCCTTAATTTAAATTAAGCTGTCAACATGATTTGTATATTTTTCAGATACCTTTCTCATACTCTCGAAGGTATTTCAAAGAACATATGCTAACTCACAAAATTGGGAGTTGATGATGACTATTAGCTGTTGATCTAAGTCAAATTTTAAGACTTGATTTTGCCAGATATGATTGCTCATCATTAAAAGAAAAAAAGATGTGACTTGTGAGATACTGAAGACTCAAAGTCTCGAAACATCATATCATAGTTGGATCAACATCTTATAGGTTATCTCTACAAAAACATAATTGGTTCTACATTTACATTCATCCACGGAGAAAAGATTTATTCCCCATAAGCAGGTAAACAATGAAAACACTATTCAAAATTCCCCACATTCAAAAAGGGAACCCTATCCCATAGAGAAATCTCCCGTCAAGCAGTCTTGTTCTACTTTCTCCACTTTAAAATTCAATATGAGAACAACTAATAGGTAACCAAAGATGGGCCTTAGAAACCAAGAGCAGCTATTATAACCATTGCATGAATAAAATATTAAAAAATCAAAATAAAGTGTGTGAAGAATGATTTGACACAAAAATAGTACGGTGAACTCTATTGTATTCACCAGGTTTACAACGCAACCAAACAAATACTTTATGTCTAACTTTCATGAGAGAAACTCACATTGCTTGTTGATGTCTGAAAGTTAGCCCAAACAGAATGAATCAAATGTAGTTCCCTCCTTGGCCCCCCTTTTCTCCACATGTACTATCATTTGGATATCCATCAATAGTTGTAGAAAGGATTTTTATACACCAAAGTGCCAGTAAAATAATTGAATTAATCTTACAGTGGCCAAGGCATTTAACTTTGCAAAACTAGTCGAATTCTCACTTCTATCATTCCAAACCAAAGCAACTTGCACCTTACCTGTTACATTTTCATGAAATCCATAAGCTCAATAATCAATTAAGCCACAATCTATGATGAAATACACACCGACCATTTTTATATCTTTCTGAGGCAGGAAGAGAAGTGTTGTATGTTGTGACAGCCATCTAACCGGTGCAATTTGTTGCCATGAAAGAAAATGTTAGTACCATCCATCAACAAGTGCTGAGGAGGGAATCCACTTCATATTCTAGGAAAATGTAATACTATAAAAAGAAGGCATGGATTATACATTTCCATTAAATACATCACCTGGACATATCTTAATTCACCCGTTCCTTCGTCTTCATCATAGGGCTCAATATTAAGTTCGGCCATTCCTTAAAGAAGTACACAAATAGAGCACCATTGGCAACATTTAACGGAAAAGGTAATTCAAGAGGTTTATTCTAATCTGATATGGAGTCTCACCTTGCTTGAGCAGGTCAACAGCTGCATTGATGCTCGGATGATGAGCTACAGAAAGAAAACTAGTCAGCCATACAAATAACAAAAACAATGTTGTAGCCGTTTATATATAGAAAACCAAAAGAAAGCAACGGATATATGTTAAATTGGTCATTATGTGACCTTTGCATTCAGGAATATCAACCACATTATGAGTGCCCTCTTCATAAAGACCAATTAAAGGTTTCATAGATGAGCCTCGAACTGCAAGCTTGGCGCGACACCTCCATCCCCACTAAGAATTCGAAAAAAAAAATTCAAAAAACAAATAAATTCACAAAAGTCCTAGATTTAGGAACTGTACATGAACTTACAAGTCTGCAGGTATCGAAAGTGAAGTTAGAAACACCGGTGCTCTTAAAGAATCTTATTGCCTCATCCAGAATTGGTGGCTGGTGCAGGTTGTACTCGTGAGTACAACCGGAGCAGCTGCAGATTTAGTTAGAGAGAGAATTAGGAAAATTTCGCAATCAAATAGCACGAATAAGATATTTCAGTGAGACTGAACCTACGATTCAAAGTGACGGCAGTGAAGCTCACAGGAAGAGGATTTGATAGGGTTTGTCTTCGGCTCCTCGTGAGTGAGCAGTAGAGGCGCCGACGCCGGCTGCGGAGAAAATCTGGTTGTTGTGGATGGCGAGGCGGTGCAGCGTGTGACAAAAGTGAAGGAGGGTGGCGGGGCACGTGCGGGAAGCGAGACGAAGCTTACGACGGCGGCCATGAGTTTGAGCTGCGGCTGAACTGCTCGTGGCGGGAAGCATGGAGAAAGATATAGATTTTCCGATGCTCGTTATCTCTTCCAAGAAATCGCTGTTTGCGCGGTCGGATATGTAATGCGATTTATGGTGAAATCTTTAATTTATTATATACGCATTTCTTTTATTTGAACGGAGTACAGTACATTATATAAAAAGAAAAAAAAAAGGAATTCATCAACTGTTTCAATTGCTAGCTACGGCTTGTGAGTTGTGAGGAGCTCTCAATAACGCACAGGTATTCGACGAAATGCTGAGCAGAATCTTGGCCACACCCTGTCAGCAAAACCAAAATATGCAGCCCTCCACCTGTCCTTGACAACCAAAGAACCACAAGTCCCCCAAAATCCAACAAAGAACCCGATCCCAGCTGAAACTAACACCCATAGCTTCTCGTATCTATCTTCGTCACCGTCACCATCACCATCACCATCACCTTCTTCTCCACCGTCCACATCTGGTAACGGAGCGATATCACATCGCGGCAATGGAGCGCCACACAGAAACTCGTTACCTTCATAGATTGACGGATCATTGAATGTCTCAAACTGATTACCATTTGGAATCTGCCCGGACAGATTATTATTCGACAAGTTCAAGTGGTTCAAGAAAGTTAGCGTTGCCATGGTCTGTGGAATCGGCCCCCAAAGTTGATTGCTTGACAAGTCCAACGTCTCAATCCGTTCCAATTTGTCGATATCGGTAGGGATTCTCCCAATTAGGTGATTCCTCGACAGGTTTAGGGTTCCCAATCTGAATAGGGCCGTGATTTCTTGAGGGATTTCTCCGGAAAATTTGTTTATCGAGAGATCAATGCTGTTGACAAGATACAGTATAGAGTCATACTGCAGTAATCTTCCCTTGACCACCAGCTGCACCCGCCCTTGGTAAAGCTGATCAGTGTCTTCGGGTGTCAAGTCTCTCTGAAAGCCGCTGAGGTTCTTGAAACAGGCAGGAATTGACCCCGACAGCTCGTTTTTCGATAAGTCCAGTATGTGTAGGACAGAGAGATTGCATATTTGTGAAGGGATGTTCCCTTTGAACGAGTTGTTTCTCAGGCGTAGGATTAGCAGTGATGCCATCTCAGCTCCAATCCAAGGCGGGATAGCTCCAGACAATGCGTTGTCACCTAGATCAATGCTGACTAGCTCAGTGCAGTTGCTCAAGCTGGAGGGTATTTGGGATGAAAGGATGTTGCTTGAGAGCATCAAGATTTTGAGAACGTGTAGGAATCCTAGGGAAGAAGGAATTCTTCCGGTGAGACTGTTGTTTGAGGCGTCGACAATGTAAAGCGTTGGTATGCTGGAGAAGACATCAGGGATTTGCCCCTGCAGGTTGTTGCTTGAGATGACTAAAGTGGTTAGTTGTGTCATATTTCCTATGGAAGATGGTATTGTGCCACTTAGTATGTTTCTTGAGATGTCCAAGTCTGTGAGATTAGGCAATGCTGTCCCAATATCCCGTGGAATGGCCCCGGAGAATCTGTTGTTGTTCAAATACAACGAGGTCACATTGCTTGACCAGAGTGGGAGAGGTCCCTCGAAGCTATTTTCACTCAGATCAACGTTGGATTTGCTGCTGAACCTTAACTTCTTGGGAACCTGTCCATGCAGTTGGTTGCTTGCGACATCGAATTCTTGCAGCTGCAAATCCATCTCCAAGAACCAACGAGGTATGGCATCGGAGATCCCACCTAAGTTGATGATGATTGTTTTAAGATCAGTTTGGTTTCTGAGGAATGTTGGGAACTTGGGGCCTAATTGGCAGCCTTGAATCTTGAGGTACTCGAGCTTGAAAGGAGGAGTCCAGCCGGTGCTGATGTTGAAAATGAGGGAAATGTTGGAGGAGAATCTGCCAATAGAGATCTCCCTCAAGCTCGAGAGATTGGCAAGATGGGCTTCTGTGACGACACCTTCCCAGGAGTTGCGAGACATGTCGAATGAGTTGAGGGAGTTAAGCTGCCCAAAGCTCTCTGGGATGTTCCCACTCATCTCATTGTCTTGGAGAGAAAGCAACTCCAATGATGACAAGTTTCCAATTGTTTGTGGAATTGGACCCGTGAATGAGTTTTGCGAAAGAATGCGATACCTCAGTCTTTTGAGTTGGCCTAATGTGATGGGAAGATTGCCATCAAATTCATTATATCCCAAACTTAGGCTCATCAACTTGCTATCTGAGCATCTAGATAGGCCATTGACAAACTCCGTTACACCACCATTGAGCCTGTTGTTTGTAAGAGTCAGAGTCTGCAAATTACAGAGTGCTTCGAGCCCTCTTGGGAGAGAGCCTTCAAGGTAATAATTTGAAGATAGATCCAACTTTTCAAGGGAAGTGAGCTCAGAAAATGCATCAGGCAGAGCCCCATATAGGTTATTTGTATTCAGATCAAGACTCTTGAGTCTAGTTAGACTGAACATCCACTTTGGCAGTGTGGAGTTGAACAGATTACCTGAAAGGTCAAGAACCAAAAGGGATGTGAAGTTGAGGGATGGGAGAGAAGGTGGAGGATCAATGAGCTGACACTGTGGCAAATGAAGTTCCAAGAGAGAAGGCAGGGTGTTCACGGCTTTGAGCCAGTGAGACGAGGTGGAGTGAAGATCAACGCTATTTAGATTTAGGTATTTCAACGAAGAGAGGCCGGGTAACCAGTACAGATCATTTGCAACAGATTCTGAGGTGTATAAACTTAGGTCTAAATACTGCAAGGCAGAAAGATTCCCTAGACTTGGAGGTATCCTACCACTAAAAGAAGCAGTAGAAAGATTGAGATATGTTAATCTTGAAAAAGAGCCAAGGAAATGAGGAACTTGAGCCCCTACAAAATTGTTCATGCTCAAGTCTAGATGCCTCAAGTACTTCAACTGAAGCAAAGAAGAACTTATCTCTCCACCCAGCGCGCCCGTTTCCACATCACTGTCTGGACTAGTTGGAGACGTGTTGCGGAGGCTGAGCTTGACCACATCCGCAGTTGTGCTGCTGCAGCTGACGCCTCTCCATCTGCAGCAATCTTCTTCTCCCCGCCAAGAAGAGAGCCTGCCTGTAGGATCGGTTAGATTATCTTTAAATTCGAGCAATGCTTTCTTTTCATGTTCTTTGCAACAAATTGTTTGGTGAGGAATATAGGACAAGAGCATGAGAAAGAAAAGATGGCGAAGTGAAACCTTAATCATATTTGTTTGTGCTGAGATTAAGTTTTGCTGTGAAAGCAGCTCAAATGGGATACAGTATATATACACATTAGTATTTCTTACTATTCCATGAGATTATTTCTATGATTTGCGTGTTTATTTGCTTGGAAAGACTTTATCGAGGTAGTTTCCTTTTGTCCACCCCTATCAATACGTTTGGCTAACTGAATTCCACTCACTTTTCTTGATAAATGTCAAGCTCAAATCAAAATATGAACGTGAAGGCTGATGCAGAAGTCATAGATCCAAAAACCTGTCTATTTTTTTTAATTTATAAAGTGCCTTAGTTTTCTTTGAACATCGAGTCAAGATTTTGGTCCAGATATAGAAAATGTATTATACTCCACATATTATCAAATTCAAAAAGCAAAATAATTATTCTCTCTCACCTACAGGGGCAAATGTATTATGTTGGTCAAACGGTAGAATGGTTAATATTCAGACCAGAGGTAACGAGTTCGAGTTCATTTTTAAAAATTATGTTTATTTGCCAATAAAAAAATGTGAAAAGTCGAATTGTATGAAAATGATTTTTATTTCACACCTTCGCACAGGGGTAGATGCAAATGCAGGAAGTTGCGTGATCTCTTTGCTATATACTCATATCTATATTTTGGTAAAAAGGTTTATCCAAGATCTCTTTTACTTCATAACCTTACACACTACTTACTCTCTAACACCTCAAGATTCCTGACTCAGTTGACGCTCTTAAAAAACGAGATCATCTGATTGTAGACAAGATCCTTAGCAGTAACCCCCATTATGAAATCCGCATGAGCATAATCCTTTATATACTGCACGTGCAGCTTCCCCACGTCATGCAGTTTAAGGCTGTCGAGCAACGTGGCCACGTCTCTGACATCCGAGAGAGCATCCTTGCCTCCATAACTGAGGAAGAGCGGCAGATTGCGAGGGATTCTCGATAGGTCGTAGACAGGGGGCCTCGCTTGACCGTAGTGGACCATGTTGAAAGGGGCATTGCCGTAGTCGTATTTCGACAACAGACCATCTCTTACGGCTGCACACATTGATTACCATCATCATATACTAATACTGTATGTATTAAGGATCTTTGTAATGGTAAGAAGATGTAGTGAAGAGAGCATACTTTGAGCCATGTGAATAAGATTTTTGGTGGAGGTGGATTGAGGCTCGTTCTTGAGAAACAGGTCAACCGTGGATGCATTCAGACAGCAATTCTTTCCTGAGAGAGAGAAAAAGAGAGCATGTCTGGTTTATAACACTTTTATAGGCCCTAAATTAGGAAGTAATTATTTGGAAAGATATATACCTGTGAAAGCAGTCATGAGATCGTAGCAATCTACATCATTAGCGGCACACAATGCTCTCAGAAAGGTGCTTACAATCTTACTGCGAATGCAAAGGCAAGATTCATCAATCTAACGTATCACTAAAAGTAAACGTCTCCTTAATAACAATTTGATGAGGCATGTACGTATACCTTTTCGGATTGAACTCCGCAAGGCCAAATACTTTAGTGATCTGAAGAACATAAGAGATCGGTAATTAGCATCTCGTGTTTCATTTGATCGGGTGTAAAGCATACTACATATATAGACGAGACAGACGAAATGAGATGAGAAGACGTACTTCACCAACAAAGGCCCTAGCAGAGAGAACTCCAATAGCAGTGTTCATGTAACTGAGATAAGCAATGGGGCTTAACATCACAGCTGATTTAATCTTGTCCACCTGCATTCCTTCCGAGAAGGATGCCAAAGCTATTAAAGTTCCCTATTTTCCACAAACAATGAACCAGCATTGATGAGATTATATCAAAGCATTCAATTAAATAAATTCAAATACACAACATATAAATTTGTAATCACCATTGAATGGCCAACATAGTGAACTTTCTGACCGGTTTGCTTGAAGACCAAGTCGATGAAAGATGGTAGGTCATGGCTAACCAATTCGTCCCATGTCCAGTTCCAGTAATCCTGTAATGCACGTGTACGTCTCATTTTTATTTTCATCCCTAGAAAATGAGTTTTAAGAGTAATATATAGTAGAAATTAGAGTTACAGGGTCGGAAGAAGTGAGTGTTTGATGGTTGCGGCTGAAACGAGAACCTCGGAGATTGGAAATCCACACATCAAATCCATTATCCGCCAATACCATCGCCAGCGACTCTTCCGGCGAATTTATCAGCCACGTCATCCCATCCTTTTCAATTCAATACCATTTTTCATTAATTTTCCTTTATTACAAAATACTCCATACAAATCTATAGTACTATAAAAAATATAACTATGAGTCAACCTTACGCCATTTCCAATCATTTTCGGTCAAGCTTATCCTCATATATATTTTGCATTGCCAAACAACACCTTAAGGATTAGGACGGAATGAGTATATTTTTAGGGGAAAAAAAAACCTAAAAAAGGGGGTGGGAGGAGTTTGATTCTATCCATCAAATTTCGCCTGATCACCTCGGAAACAGTTGTTTGGATTTAAGGAATAATAGAAACAAATTTAGCCGATCCCATAAAAAAAATTTATATATAAATAAACCAATAATAATTTTTCAGTGATGGGCTTAAATATATACTCCCTCTGTCTCGATTAGGAGTCACTCTTCCATTTCGCTCCGTCCTCAATTAAGAGTCACACTTCATTTTTACCATAAATAATAATGTAGGTCCCACATTCCACTAATTCAATTAACTCATATTTTATTATAAAACCAATATAAAAAAATGAGTCACACATTGCACTAATTTTTTCAACCAACTTTTCTTTACATTTCTTAAAACCCATGTTCGGTTAAAGTGTGACTCTTAATTGAAGACGGAGGGAGTAATTCTCGACCTATCCAAAGAAAATATGAACCATTTTTTTGGTGTCACCAATCACGGCCAAAATTTCGAAAAGTGCGTATTGATAGTTTCATTTTCAATTTCTGGGTTTCTAGCTACACATAATAAAAAACGCAAAATTAAATTTCCAAGATTGATTTCCCGACAAACTAGGTTTTACTGTACATGAATACATATTATATAGAATTAACTAATCTAATAAAAATACGATAGAAAATCTAGTACCGGACTGGTAATTAATTAAATTTAACTTGGCAATATGCATACGTATATGTACCATCAATGTAACGTGAACGTATAACTAGAGAATCCAAAACAGTTGCATAGTTAATGAAAAATGTAAAGTCTATTAAATTACTTAAGATCCTTCATTAATATTCATTTTTAGATTACTATAGATCATTCATTAATATTCATATTTTGGAATATAAATTTTTACAAGTATCGTGATAAATTCGGTTAGTTTTTTAAATAGTATTGCCATACATATGTATATAGCTAGTTCAATTTTTCAATGTCGTCATCACATATCAAAATAAAAACACTTTGCCAAGTTCAAAATTGTCAAATTGGAGTAGTTTTGATAGTAAACCACTAGTTTTAATACTCCCTCCGTCCCACTTTAGGAGTCCCGATTGAGTTTGGCACGGGTATTAAGAAAGGTGAAGGAAAGTTGGTGAAAAAAGATAGTGAAATGTGGGTCCTACTTTTTTATATTAGTTTTATTAGTAAAATGTGAGTGGAGAAAAGTTAGTGGAATGTGGGGCCTAATACCATTTATGGAATATTCCAACCGGGACTCCTAAAGTGGGACACTCAAAAATAGTAAATCGGACTCCTAAGATGGGATGGAGGGAGTAATTAAAAAAACACTAAAGCTATGCAACCAAATTTTGTACAACTAAAAATTGGTTTATTTGAAAAAAAATGTAATTTATTTATGCATTTAATTAAAAAGTTAGACATATTTATATTATAGGGATCATGCATAATATTATGGTATTTATGTATAATTTTTTAAAAAAAATTGAATCATAAAATATAATTAATGCATACTTTAATTCAAATTTGAAAAATAATAGAGAAATAATTCAAATATAAAAATAAAAAATTAAAAATGAAGCCAAAAACTAATAAAGTGTTTTTAATTTGTTAACCATCTATATTTATTATTTTAATATTTAATTAACACATCAAAATTAGTAATATAATCTTGTTTTGGTTGTACAAAATTTGGTTGTTTATCATTACTCTTAAAAAAAAATGTAAAAATTGTAACTTGTAATGACGAGGGAAACATGGACCAGTCACTCAAACAAAAATAATTGCACAACGTACTATATTAGTTTTATTGTCGGATTAACGTTATAGTTTTCACTAAAATCTTTGTACAACTACCTACTTACTATTTATAACTACAAAAACACACAATCAAGCACACACATACATTACTCAAAATAGAAATTAAGTAGATACTAACCACAAGAACACCATGCTGCAGCAAAACCGGCGGCCGCTTCCCGGCGACGCCTCCCCGGCGCCCCTCCGGAATTCTCGACACGCTCAAAATGTACCCATCGTCGGTTGTCACCTTACCAACCAGTCAACAAAATATCAATTTACCATATAATATGATCCCCCCAAAAAAATAGAAAAATGCAAATTTCTCTTTTAATTACTTTGAATTCTTGACACTTATAGCCGCCTACGGTGGCGATTGCGGCGCAAATTCCTTCCGACGCATCGTCGGGTGGAAATACAAGGCGACTAGAGCCCAATGCTTGATGAGAGAGAAGGGATAAAGCAAGAAGGGCAAAATTGAAAAAGAAGCAGCTGCGATGATCCATTAATTTACACTGAATATTATGAACTGAGGTGTGTGTGGTTTTGTGGGAGTTTCAGTAGAGAATAAAGAATTTATAGTGTGAGAAAAAGAAGTGTGAACACGAGAGCCGAAAATGGAAATATGGAGTATATAATGATTAACTATTTATAAATTCAAGGCTCAACTGAAATTATCAGTTTCGAGATTTTTGTGGGCTTTTATACTCCTACTAGTACTTAAGTGTGAAGGAATGGGCCTTGGCCACGCTGTATTCACATATCTTATCCATTCATTTATATGCCTCCCATTTATGCTTCATTTTTTGTATCATCAAAATATAGGCAATACGTGTATTCAGACATCTTATCCATTTATTTATATACATTCCTTTTATGCTAGATTTTTTGTATCAAAATATAGGAAATAGGAATAATGTAAATGGATGATTGTAACTTTTGGAGTTAGCTAAATTTATGATAAAATCGAGGAGTTGATAAGGCGGTTCTAGATTTAGTATCCAATGTGATAAATATCAATGGAGTTCTTGTAAAATTGTAGATACCAAAATCAAATCGAAATTAGAAAAAGTAAATCAATTCGTTAGATTTAATTCGGTAAAAATTAACTTCAATTAATGTTCTGCCCTATGCGTAATGGCATGGGATTTAAATATAGGAAAATTTTCATATAATGAGCTTATCTAGATTTCAGATTAATCTTATTAATAAGGGTCATATTCTTTATTTTTCTTAATTATTGTGTATCAAATTCCAATAATGACCCATTCAAGTGTAGCAACAGAACTTAGTAATTTTGATAAAGAGAATATGATGGAGTTAGCGTTTAATTAAAACTTCCAATTAGTTACACCCTAGTTAAATTGATGGTTATTTTTGTTACTTGATTTAATTAATGTATTCTTCGACGGGTTATAGTATGTTTATAAACACCCTAAATCCCTAATCCATGTATATTACAAATAATTAAATATCTGCTTCAATGATTGAAGAATTGGACAATTATAGCTAAGTCAATAGATTACATAACAATTCAACTCAAAAAAATATTGCTAGTGATTGAGCCCCACCAACACCACCACCACTACCCCATCATTATAATACCACATCTTCATATAGTTTTCACACAGTGACACAGTGTTGTATAAAATCATGACAAATTTACTAGGCATCTAAAAATCATTTTAAAATGTTATCTTCATAACCGTGAAAATAAGTAAAAAAGAAATGGAATTATGACAAGCAACCAATGAGACTTGTTACACGTTATTCTGCACTTGAATTGCGCCATTCACCAAAAGGTGATTGCATTTATGTGACGTTTGGGAGCAACTGTTTCAACTAAAAATGAACTTTTGTGGAGCCAGAAGAAAGCAAGAAAAGGTACACTTTAGTTCGAATTAGACTTTGTCAAATGGATGGGACCCTGATCGGGCTAGTAAAAAAAAATGGAGCGGGTTTGGGTTGAGCTACTCTTGAATTAGAAACGTCGTCTATATATAATCGTTCAGGTTATGCCAATAACCAAATAATCTCGAAACATAAATTCGGTATACACAGTATATATATAGTCTCTCGACCATAATATGGTGCTTTGCACAAAATTTAGCTACTAAGATTGCCAAATATGCACTTTGATTGTTCATCCACATTGCTATAAGCCTATAAGTGAGTGAACTGTATCTCATCATAACATATTATTTTCATTTCTCACCATGTTCATGGTGCCTAAACTTTCTCAACCTGTGCAGTTGCGAATGTTCGTCTTGATCGCAGCCTGGGAAGGCAACATTGTACTGACTTCTCCTCCGCTCCATTGCCACTTTTTTCACTGCTTGCTCCGTTTTCAACAACCACGCTCTCCTCGCTGGTGTCGTCCTCCTTATCTCCCCCTTGCTGGTGGCGTAAGCTGTCTTTGAAGAGCTCCGAGAGCCTCTTCTTTGGAGATGGTTCAGGCACCGGTGGGGGCTTATTGACCGTTGGATTCCCAGAAGAGAATCTGTGGTGGACAGGAGTGCTTCCACGAGATGGGGTGAAATCTGCAACAAAATCAACACTGCATTATGTAATGAGATCATATGAGGCGAAGGCTATGATATCCCTGTTTAGATAGTATGCTCCCTTATCAAACGTAGCCATGAAAGAGATATCGATCAACAACAAAAAGAACACCCTAGAATCAACATATTATGGACTTGGACATCACTACCTCCCCTTAACCACACCAGATTCCGCAACTGTAAATAAACCGAACCTTGCCCATTGCAATGCACCTTCATCGTATTAACAAGTATGGTCTATGAGATACAGTCCATTTAGTTCTTGACCCAAATAGTCATAAAGGATCACCTAATCCCCATCTCCCCTTATCATGAGTAAACGTTCACGCAGAATTTTAGTCAATGTGTCTGAATTTCAACTTCATCCAAATGAGGTTCCCACATAACTTTTCTATACACGAGATATCAAGATATTATTAGTGGGAAAATGATTTAGCTAAAAGAAGCGATATCGAGCTCATACAAAGTCTCGTCAAGAAATTCCTTTGCAATTAATTCACTTAAAGAGCAGAATGAGTTGTGCAGATGGATGTTACAGAGTAGTAAAGTTTTAACTGTAACAAATCTACACTTTGCTTGTTCTTGATCCAGCAATTTTGTTGTTTGCCAGGCATGCAGCAACCAATATTCGCTAATTAAGAAGTTAATGGAACAAAAATATGATATTCAGATAGATGTATATATTTTACCACCATTCACGCTTAAGAAGTCATCTTCACAATCTGACTCCAACCAAGGCTGGGAGTCGAAGAATGCATCATCTTTGCTGCCTGATAGAAATTGAGGGCACTTAGATCAGCATCATGTACAAAAAATAGGTTAAAAGTGGCATCAGTATGGCTAGATGTTCGAGGCCTTACATTTCTGATGCGAAACTTAACCAATCTGACTAGATTTCTAATGTTATTCACCAACTATAATAAAGCTCAACAAAATTAATCCTTTGAATTATGGAACCAGGGAAGAGGATAACTTTCAAATATTGGAATAAAAAAATGGGGACATCACAATATACATCTCAAGATATGCCTCGTTGTTGCAAATACATCATCACATAAGAGAGGGGAATGAGATACAGGGCACTGAGAAACTCAATGGACCGAATTGATGGACAAACACTTTAAAATCTTAATGTTATGACCTCTGTAGGAACTAAAACAAACTTCAAATTTCTACTCAAAACAAGTCGATAAAATTCTTTTTCTTTGACAGAGGTCATCGTATTCAAGTAATAAACAAGAAAAATTATCAGAGACAGTCACATTACATCAACAAAGAAAATCATCATTCATCAATAAAAATAACTTGACCCTATGGCCAGCATTGCAGATTTGCATAACAATTGTAGGAAAATATTTCAATTACTAGAAGGAATCTCTTTCAGCAAGTCAATTACTAGTTGATAACAATTCAAGTTCCCTTAAGAATGAGTTCGCATGATTAGCAGTCAGGTGATAGTTCTGTCACCCGAAGGGATATTTCGTTCGCATTGGATTTGGATGTTACCAGTTCCATAAAAGAAGCTAGACCCCACTGAAGGACATAATGTGCAAGGCCCTACCGAAGAACAAAATGTGCAGTTCCTAAACTTTAGTTGCCTTGTCCTTATCAGACAACAATTATTCTTGATGGGGTGGCTATGTAATAAATATTTTGTAGGTTGCTTTTTGTATTGTTAGTAAAGGGAAAGCACATCTCAAATCTTCAAGAAAAAGCTTCACCCTCAATTCCAACTGGTAACTAATTCACCTACCAAGAGATTTCCATGATATATCAAATTTGGACCAATTCATTTTGACAGCTCACAATCCTATTTTTTGCATAATTCTTGTTCACCAAAATTATAACCACAACCAACCACAAGATTGATTATCTGTGAATAAAAATTTAACAACATGATTGTGACCAGCTTGATAAACATTAATTTAATCTTGGTACAAGCAAGATAACAAACCTAAATTCTCCAGCCTTGTTGACAAGCCCAGAAATATTATTATGAAGTCAGCTCTGTAGCCAGTTGGACCACCAAACGAATAATAGAAACACTCATATATATTAACCACCATATTAAATCCAATTATGTCAGAATTAAAATATTTGCATCCAGACAAAATCATCATAAACTATAGACCTGTAGTTTGCAAGAAAAAAAAAATCCTGCAACCAGTCAACCTAGAAAAGTAATAGGAGAAAATTTCCAAATAAAAAAACATTAATCAGAAACAAATTTCAATTTGATGAACACCTCTTAAAAACAAGAAGCAGACAAAGTTTTAGAATCAAGCTCTGCACATAAATTAGTAGCACTATTATAAAATACATCTTCAAAACAGCAGCTATTGATGATTGAAATCATAATGAATTAGCCTTAATTTGAAACTAATTTAAACATGAAAAGAGCAAAATCATCTCATAAAAAACGTAGCAATATAAATGATCGAAAAAGGAGAGGTAGAAAATGAAAATACCATCGGCGCGGGAACGCGTACGAGAGCGAGAGCGGCGAGACATGACAGGCAAGTCGGCGGCGGAATGATTGTGGCCGTTGACCGTGAAGGAGTTGTGTTTGACCGGCGATGGTATGGTGAGATTCTGATTTTTGGAATGGAGTGGCTTGTGTGAGTGGTTGTGAAGAGAAACGCATGAACCCATAGATTTAGGGGCAGTAAAGCGAAAACAGTGTTCCGAGTTGTGCGGTGATGCTGTTTAGCAATAGGAAGCCATTTTTGAAGAGGAGTGCTTTGTTCCTATTTGTTTCTTCTTCGCTCCTTGTAATCTTGTATTGTATGATTCGTATCTACTGGAAATAAATGAGGAGAGAGACAGAGTGAAGTAGAAGGGAGCGAGATAAAAAGAAAAGGAAGAGGGGCCAGGGCTCAATTTCTCCTTTCCTGAATTTGATTGGTCAATCACTATAAATACACAACATTTTTATTGGTATTTTATGATTTACAAATTTATATGCGAAATGTGGTTTCAACGGTTTTCTGAGTACTCTCTTCTTCCAATTTAAATTAATCCACTTCTTTTTAGGAGTATGTTACACTAGTAAAACAACATCACTTTATTTATTTTATTTTCACTTTCACTTTATTCTCATATCATTAACTACTACAAATATTGTATAAAATCTAAAATCTAATATCGACTATAAAATACTCTACTTTATTAGTAGTTTTTACATTAAGATGTGCATGGATTGTAATGTATATGCAGAATATAAGAGCTAGTACATCCGAAAAATAGTTAAAGGGGAATGATATATTTAATGGTAAACATAGAAAATATTGTTTTAAATGAAATTAATTTTATTCTCTCGCGCTATCTTTTAGCGTCAATTTCTCGGCTATCAATATTAGCAGGAATATTGACTATAATTACATGGTCAGTAAAATCAAGACTCGAATAATTAATAATCAAATAAAATTATTATATATATACTCCTAGAAAGTGATAAAGTTTATACATAACCTTAAAGCAAATAATTCTAAAATTACGAAGTATCAAAACCATGAGTTTCTTCGTGGCTGATCGTAATATGATGTGATTATTAGGATGTGATGTGATAGTGAAACTATAACTAAGAAGTAAATAGTATTTGAAATCCCAAAATTATTCTCCTTTCATTATAAATGAAATGAACTATAAAAACATATTCATCGAATCGTGAACTGTGGAGGATATATTAAAAATATCTCAGGTTCATTTCGTCTCCGTAATATTTGTCTGGCTTGTCACATGCTACGAGCTGCAGAATAATTATCATTGTTGGTTATTTTATTTAAAATTAATGTGGGGTGTAGCTGCAAATAGGATTATTGTCGTAATTATATAGTAAGAATCTACATATTATTCGATTATGCTCTGGCCATAGTAGTTTAGACAAAATGGGTGAAAATACATATATGTAGAAAAGATTAGTAATCATACATGCCTTTTTTTGGAGGTGGGTACGAAAGTATCAATCTGACTATAAATTTTTTGTGTTCATGATTGAAATTTTACTGAAAGGCGCAACATATACTAATCGACTCGAGAATGAAACGTGTTTGTTTGAACTATTCTAAAATAGCAAAAGGAGGCAAGTATTAACATTGTTGTAAAAAGAATAATAAAATCAGAGTTAAGGAGTAAAAATTCAATGATCGGCGATATTGTCGTATGACGTATTTAGGCAATCATAATTGTAGAAAACGAAAAAAAAAATTACAATTATAATTGGCTGGACACACTACATGACAATATGTCTAGACATATTATATGTATTGATGTCCCTCTAAAACGGTGCAAAAGAGTTGTTTGTTTCTGGTAAATTTCATAATATGAGAAGCTTCAAATTATAGTAGGGGATTATGAATTTTTTTTATTTTTTATTTTTTATTTTTAATATAAGCTGAATGATAATTATGGTTTTACATACATGTAACAAATGCTGGTGCATGGTTACATAGAAAGATCAAGACAAAGTAACATTAGGGCTTAACCACTTGGGTATTATATGCCCCCTGAAAATTTAAATAGTGGAGTAGTATTTTTTTAATATTATATATAGTACATATTTAACCTTAGTGGTATTTATTTGTGCACTAGCCGCTAGCGTAAGTGATTCTAGTTGAGTCATATTTAACCCATTTATGGTTTTTATTATTATATGATGGGTACTCATGAAAATATAATCAATTTCATTTCCACCTTCTATATAACCTAATCCTCGTTTATTTTTATAACATGATCCAATTGTTTTTCTATTTACTCAATTTCAAATAACAATACTTTGATTATTTGTTTTTTTTTTTTCTATATATCAATTTAACATTAAAACTTGTGCACTATCAAAAATTTAATAGTAGCTAGGCCGAATTGAAGGAGTACATGTTACACATCTTTGTAATATTTTACTAATGTTGTACAAGTTTTTTGTTTTAGATATAAATTTTACATTTAATTTCTTATAGAGGAGTACAATTTTACTAGTAATAACCTCGATTTAATTGGTACAAGAGTTATTATCACAGACTTTTGAAAACCTGGTTTTAAGAATAAACTTTCAAGACACCAATTTTTTCTCGAAAATGTTATACTAATAATAACAAAGTAAATCTTTACAATAATTTCACACATATACACATCGAATTGTTATCTTTTTATTTGGTCTTGCTTTTTTCACAATATTGATCTTATGTCAAATTGCTAGTGGCCGACACTGGATATTTGCAAGAAAAGTTACACCAGGGAAAGGGAAATAATCTGAACCCAATGTGTATATGTCTGCATCGTCACGTTATTTAATGTTAAGTGGCAAAATTAAAGAAAATGACAAATAAAGGATGCGTTGTGACTGATATACTAGTATTATAGTAGTTGGTTGGTGGAATTAAAACATTGACTTTAACTGATCACATAAACGAAATAAATAATATAAGGAATTAACATATGTTAACAATAGTTAATATTAGTATAACAATCTCTCTTTGCATGTTCATTCTTTTATTTTCATTCATTTGTGTTTAATTATCAAGCTAAAACAATTCTAATAAAAATTGCTCCTTGTTTATTTCTTTAAATTACAACTCTATCATACACCCACACTCACAAAATTGAAGTCACTCTCGTTACCTATCTATTGAATTGTTAGTAAAAGATTAGTATTAGTATGCAAAGAATTTGAAACTTAAGCTTGATAATATATTGCATGCAATTGGATATGATCTACACACAGAAGGAATCAGCATTGAGGTTTCATCTATTCATTCAAGCATCCTTTTGATTTGGGAAAAGCATTTACTTAATTTTCACTATTAACCTTATTATGGAATTTCAAAGGGGATTAAAATGCTTTTGTTATTTTTTGAACAATTTATTTCATTTAATGTTTTGAATAATGATAATGCAACCTGTTGCATCTGAGTTTGATTAATATATACTGATACTGTCCTAATTAGGCTAGGGTTAAATTAGTTTGTCGTTTTTGTTAAATGCCAAATGTTGAAATATCCCACGGTAAACTCAACGGAAAGGGACGTGATGAGATATGAGTCATTGATGTCGATGCATCTATGTATGTTATCTTCGCCAAAAATGTTACAAGAAAAACTCATCATTTGGTTTAATCAATTTTGGGCATCCGTTCTTTTTGTGTATTGTTTTATAGTATAATACTCCTGTAATATTGCAAATTTCTCCTATTGAATGTATGAATATAGAAGAATAAAAAAATTTTGATACTCCCTCCGTCCCCCATTAGGAGTCACACTTTCACCGAGCACGGGTTTTAAGAAATGTAAAGAAAAGTTAGTTGAAAAAGTTAGTGGAATGTGAGACTCATTTTTAATATTGGTTTTATAATAAAATGTGAGTGAATTGAGTTAGTGGAATGTGAGACCTACTTACTATTTATGGTGAAAATGAAATGTGACTCTTAATTGGGGACGGATCGAAATGGAAAATTGTGACTCTTAATCGGGGATGGAGGGAGTATAAAGATACAAACAATTAAAATTATTATTGAAAAATCAAATACTACGACTATAAATTGTTTATAATTCCATACACTTACGAGTGTTGGAGGAGGCAATTTCCAAGACAAATAGTCCATAAACAAGTCTCGAGGCCATATGTAGATGATTTAATTTTGTTAATGTTTATTTATACTCCTTCCGTCCCACGTTACTTGATACGTTTATTTTCGGCATGGGATTTAAGAAAATTGTGTTTAGTGATTTAAATATAGTAGAAGAGAGAATAAATAAGAGATAGGAGAAATGGTAAAGTAAAAGAAAGAAAAATAAAGAATAAAATATGTGTGATTAGATGTATTATTTTTAGCTAAAAAAAATGACTCAAGTAACTTGGGACAATCCAAAATAGAATACGACTCAAGTAAATTGGGACGAAGAGAGTATATACTTGGTATTTTATTAAATAATTTATTTACAAAATCAACATATACAACCTCCATCCCATAAAAACATAATCTATAGTATTTTTTAAGTTTATCTCTTAATATTATAAAAACTTTCTATTTTTAAAAAAAATTCTCACTACAATGAGATGGGACTTATTCAATAATATTTCAATCATGCTTCCTTTGTCTTGCAAAGCTCTTACTAAAGGATATGCTAGTTTCATTTAACCTATTATTTTAACTGACCAATAGGAATATGACACGTGTTGATGATATACCATGGAGAAGAAAGGCTACTAAAATTGCGCCATTTATTAAAAGCCCATAATACGGTGGCCCAAAACTTGCACGCCCACTCTTCTTAATCGATGTTAGCTATAGTCCAAAGTCCAAACACCCCAACAAATATTCCAAGATTATCAAAGTGTTCTTTGAAAATCAAATCAAATCCACAAGCATCTCAGCTCGATACTTATTCACTAGAAAGATTTTTATTTTTACTTATATATGTGCGATTATATTACTCCCTCCGTACCGTAAAAAAAAAAAGTCTTATTTGAGCAACACAGGTTCTAATGAGAAATTGATAAAATAAGAGAGAAAAAAAAAGTGTGTAAGTATGAGTGAGATGAGAAAAAGTGGGTAAGTATGAGAAAAAAACTTTTTATTTTTAGAAATGAGACTATTTTTTACGGACAAATGATAAAATAAGACTATTTTTCGTAAAGATAAGGAGTATTCTGTTTTTGGAGGATTGACATGACACTAGTGTTAGAGTAGATTTGTTTTACAAGCCACAAATCTAGTTCGTTTCTCTTTAAAATCACTGTATAAATTTGAGTATATCTCTATTGGACTTGCTTTAATATACTCCAATGTTAGAGCATGGTTTTCAGTGATACTATAAATCTGTATTGTTTCATCAGAATTTCGTTATTGCACCGTAATTGATTGATGATTCTTTAAAATAAAGTAATGTTATCATGTGATATTGCGTTTGCTTTCTGACTCTAATTTACCTGCATATTATTAGTTTTGATAAGAAAAGAGAAAACACAGCCGATAGGATAAGCCGAATGTACAAGAAAAATATTGCCAATCGAGTGCAAATGAGAATTCTCTCCAATTTCTATGTTTTGCTTTAGTAATAAATATATTTATTGCCTCTGCTTTTCCAGACATTCATTTCTTTTCAATTATATATATCCTCATCCTTTTTGCCGCATACACACACTTGCCTCTCCTTCTTAATTCCAAAGTCTACACAATCATCTTTCCATCCAACAAAAGATGTTTCTATTCATCAAAATTCTTCGCATCCTACATTTCAATGGTGGCACTCATTATGTTAACTTTATCTATTACGTTACATGAATGACAATTATTTGATTTAATATATGTAGAATAAAAATTTTAGTTTACGTAAAGTTAAAAGAATAATGGATATACATCGATCATTTGGATAACGATGATAGTGTGCTATAACCTAACCATCAACCATTTATTCTGGTGCTACATAAATTCTCATATGATTAGAGTTAATATTTTTTGTAAATTATTTTTATTCATGTGATATCTTGACTTTATTTCTAGTCATATTAATGTTTTTCACTTAATAACATTAACTTTGTTTCTTTTCTTTTCTTTTCTTTCTCCATTTTGCATTCTCAGAAAATGGCATTACATCGGTTTATTAGTATAGTAGGAGTACTCCACTATGTAGTAGCATTATATAATTAAACTAAATGGGAAAAAAAAAAAAAAACACACAAGTCACCTCCTCTTTCCTATGACTCTAGAGATGCACAAACTACTGTGCCAGTTTCAACCTATAGAAAAGTTGTCACATTTATCTAAACATCATTAACAAGAACAAATAAAAAGTTCTAGGAATCCCCACATCTCTCTTAATTCTTATACTAGTAGTATTAAACTGCATGTAGTACTTTTTAATTTCATTATCTTTAATACTCATCAGTCATCACCAACTAACCCCATGTACATTGGTCACATATATTTAGATTTTTGGGAACAAACAAATCTCAAAATTCCTTGTCAACACGACTTATTCAACTGTCGATAAATTCTAAAGAAATCAATCTCCCACCAAAATGTATCAAATTCAAAGAATTCCATCATGACTAGCATAATAACAAATCTTTTACTTGGGATATTTAGCCACCCCAAAAGCCATTAAAATCACCAATGAACAAAAACCAACGTCATAAAAAATAACACTAACTTGTGCTAAATCCAAGAATCTTGTCCCTCAATTCTCCTTATTAAATAGATAAACCTTGTTATAGATCCAAAAATATTCACACCACCGCCCACCTTATAAAAGTTGCTCCCATTTCTTCTTTAACTTAGTTTTTTTCTGTCTTACACAAATATGATTCAAGTCACAGTTTTTGTATTCTTCCATCTTGTTATTACATCTGCACTTAGCCTAAACTGTGACAAATTCCCTACATCACAAGACTATCAATGTCTTGATAAAACACCTGATCAAAAATGCAATACTTATGCTATCCTTCATGCTAACTCTCACTACTCATCCCTCTCAAATCTGACCTCTTTGCTGAGCACGTCTCCGGCCGATCTTCTAGAAGCCAACGCCTTCTCCAACTCCGTTAACTTCTTGATCCCGATCCAATGCAAGTGCAGCAGCAATGGCTTCTCCACAGCTGAGTTGACAAAGATTAGCATCAAAGGTGAGAGCTTCTCTGACATTGCTGAATCCCTCAAGGGATTGACTTCTTGCAGCGCCATCAAGGCAAAAAACCCGAGCATCCCGCCACGGAACCTTCCAGAAGGAAAGAGCATTATAGTCCCAGTGAAGTGTGCCTGCCCTGCTTCGGATGAGTCTAGAAAGTTCCTAGTGACTTATCCTGTTAAGGCAGGCGACACACTAACTGAATTAGCTGCAAAGTTTAATATAACCCGAGATTTATTAGTCTCGGCTAATGCTAAGTATTCAGCATTGGGGTTCAGACAAGATCAAGGCAACCTTGTACCAACCTCAACACTTGTGATTCCTTCACAAGGGAAGCCGATTCTCGGCTTCTTGGAGCGGCCGGAAGAGAGTATTCGTGTTAAGAAGCAGCGGAGGAGGAGGAAGACGAAGAAGTGGATGATCGGATTGTTTGTAGCGATTGGAATGATCGGTTTCTTGGCGTGCATAGGCTTCGGATTAGCCTTTTTCTTCACTAATGTGAGGAAAAAGAGGGAGGAGGAGAGTTCTATAAAGAGGAAGAGGGCTTCGGATGTGGAAATGCAGCAGCTGAGTTTAAGCATCAGGACGACGAGCGATAAGAAGGTGTCGTTCGAGGGGTCTCAGTACAACGTGGAGGAGGCGACGAAGGCGAGGGTGGAGAGCTACGCGTTTGAGGATCTGCACAAGGCGACGGAGGGGTTCAGCTCCAGCAACCTCATCGCCGGCTCAGTTTTCCAAGGCCGTTTCAATGGGAAAAACGTGGCTGTGAAGCGCGTTTCTTGGGAGAAAATGAGCAAGATGGATTGTGAGGTGGTGGTGAATGGAGCCGTCCATGGCCACCCAAACATCATGGCAATGCTGGGGACTTGTTTGGTTGAAGGATCTGATTCTTTCATCGTGTTTGAGTACGCGAAGAATGGTTCGTTGAAGGACTGGATCCATGGGGGATTGGCGATCAAGAGCCATTTCATTGCTTCTTGCAGCTGCTTCCTCACTTGGAATCAGAGGATTAAAATCTGCCTCGATGTAGCTACCGCGTTGCAGCATATGCACCACATCATGAACCCGAGTTGCGTTCATGGGAACGTAAGGAGTCGGAACATATTCCTTGACGAAGATTTCACTGCAAAACTAGGTTTGGCGAAGTTGGGAGATGAGCAAGAATCCGACACTTGGTATTTAGCACCGGAGTTTGTCAGTCAAGGCAGGGTCTCGAGTGGGACGGATGTGTTCGCGTTGGGTGTGGTGATGCTGGAGGTTCTATCGGGGAAGCCTCCGGTGGAAAGAGACGGGGCAGGGAAGGTGTCGGACGAGATTAAGAGGATTCTGGAAACAGAGGAAACAGGGGAACTCAGGGGATGGATGGATGGTGCTTTGGGTGAGAGTTATTGCTTCGATGCGGCTGTGATGTTGGCCAACGTTGCGAGATCTTGCGTGGAAGACGACGTGTCGTTGAGGCCTAATGCGGGGGAGATCGTCGAGAAGTTGCTCAGATTAGTCGAGGAGTTGCCGGAGAAGGACCAGTTGAGTTGAGTATGTGTTGCAAACCACATTTTAGTATAGTGCTAAGGACTAAGGAGATGTGAAAGTTGGTCTTGTTAGTTTATGTATACATACGTTATAGGTTGTTCAACCTAAAAATCTAATTTTGTCAAGTTGGGTATCGAATTAGTACATATAAATGATAGGTAACGTTTAAGTTGTATTTGTACTTTTGCACTTGAGGGGCATAAATTGTACCTAGGCTATATTGTGTACCCTTGAAATGAATGAAAACTCAACTCACATTACAAAGTGAACAAAGCGCTTCGAAAGATACATGCAGTAACACTACATTTTAAAGTAAGATTTCACTAGAACAAAAAATGCCATTCAAACTAAATTCTCTTAATCAAACAAGTTGAGCATCAAGTCATCATCACTTCCCCCATCTTCCTCTTCCTGAAATGATTAAAAACAGAATAGTAATTATCTTCATAAAAACATCCACACAAAAATCATAGTTAACCAACAATTTTAATGAAGGACAATAAAATACAGTTGAAAGTTATACCTTCTTCTCCTCAGCAGCAGGGGCAGCTGCAGCAGCAATTGGAGCATTCGCAGCGGCTGCGACCACTGCAGCGCCACCACCAGCACCGAGGTTTAAAATAAGATCGTCAACATTCCTGTTCTGGCAAAGCTTAGCGAAAAGAGCTGGCCAGTACGATTCAACAGACACATTCGCAGCCTTGAGCACGGTCGATATTTTCTCAGCCTAAAATGGAATGCATATGAATTAAATCTACGAATACAAACATATGAAATTCCGACCAAAATGCGAAGATGTAGTAAAAAAATAGTTACAGTGATCGGGATTCCATCGTCGTGGAGCAACAAAGCAGCGTAGGTGCAACCGAGCTCTCCAACCGACATCTTTCCTTTAGACGAACTGACTTGTGTGGAGATGGAGATGTTGCTGCAGATATATATAACAAAGTATTTGCTACACTAACCAAACAAATAGATTGGAAATCAATTTTGTAATATTTTCTGTACGTGCATTGTAATACGATGCATTTCCAGTAGCAGTAATTCATAGTATTTAATTTGAGTAATTAAGGGAAATATTTACAATTTAAGAAAATTGACTATATTTGATTATGAATTATTTCGCCATGAGCAATTAACATAAATTCCGAAAGAGATCTTATGGAAATTAACAGAAGCCTGCACTGAGAGATCGTTAGTATATTCATACAATATGACCTCCAGAATATAGCTTGAATTTATATATAATTTTTAAATAATTATGCACAGATCAGAAAATAAATAGTCCATATATGTTGTTATACTCCAAAGTCAAGGTGCAATGCTGATATTTTTAATTTCAGCCAAAGAATTTATAAAGGGTTTCGTAAATCCAATTTAAATTTAATTACATATTAAGTATTTGCACAAATTACAATTATCATATAAGAGGAATGATATTCTACATATATTATGTGAGCTCCTTATGTGAGCATTACTCTCCTTTGACGCATGTTTTTTAATATTATTGAAAATTTTTATTTCACAAAATTCATAAAAATCGAAGGTCGATTATCCTCATTTTCTTTATAATTTCAAATACATTGATAAAATAACAAATCAAGTTTTGATGTTTATGAATTTTGTGAAATTAAAAAATTCAATAACATTAAAAATGTATTAGAATCAAACTAAATATATAAAACGAAACGAACAACGCTAAACGTGAGCTTCATTTTCGTTTGACGCACATTTAGCATTGTTCATTTCGATTTATATATTTAGTTTGGTTCTAATACCTTTTTAAATTTTATTAAAATTTTAAAATCAAAGGTTGGGCTTTATGAGCGAGCCTATTGAAAACGAGCTAAACGAACATGGGATATTATTTTATACAAGTAATTGGGCTTTGTGGGCCTAAATTAACTCTGCAGTGGGTTCACTTTAGCTGATACTGGGCTGTTATTTATTGAGCTAAAAAATCTTTTTTCACGCTTGTGGTAATTGGGCTGTGACAATATAGATCCGAGTGCAACATGTCTTTAATTATAAAGAATAATACTCCTATTAGAGAAAATATTACTCGACTCATATTTCTTTTTCAGTCGTCTTTTCCTGTTTTTTTGACATATTCTCTTCTATTTTTTTTTTTATCTCTATTCTATTTTTAGTACTTATACCTTTAAGGCATATTTGGTAGGGGTGATAACTCATGTAGGGATGAAAATCCATAAACTAAAATGTCAATTTTGTTCATAGATTTACATCTCTAGATGACTTACCACTCCTGATTGACTAACAAAACTCTAATTACCTAACCATATTAAATGGCATATTATAATTAATCCAGGAAATAAAAGTCAACTAATTAGATAAGGAGTGGTGGGGGAGATTTAGAACTTTATACTATATACTTTCTTTTAAAAATAATTTTTTGAGATAAAAATAAATATATATTGAAATATTGTTAATAAAGAATGAGTCTTACTTATTAGTAAAAATAGTATTTTTTTAAATTAAAAAGAAAATATTTTAAGAAACAAACAAAAATAAAATTAGTTTTATTTTTAATGGTATGAATATTTTTGCTTAAACATGATGAGAATTGAGTAAAAAATTGACGTAGGTGTTTTGAACACATTCCGGAATCCTAAATCGTGTAATGATGGACGCGACATTGACTTGAGTGTAAAGTTGTGGATGATATTTGAGTTTTGACTTGCTCTTTCAATTCAGCAACCGACTTAATTACCGACCCATGCATGGACTATCTATCATTCCAAGTCCAACTTCAATTTCATGCTATTTTTGTCTGCATCCAACTTTTAAGAGCATTCCAGAAGATTCTTCAACTTCTCGAACATTCTTTTTAAATGATCGTTAACTTCTTCAACATTGGACCAAACAACTCGATATGTAACCATCTCAAATTACTTTACATATATTTGACCTAGCTATTATTTTCTGAATTTCCATTGATATGATTTCAATTTTGTTAGGTTTATCTTCATGAATGTGATACCCATAATAATTGAATTGATCAAGGTTTTGATTCAAAATTATGGATTCGAAATACTTAAAACATTAAAAGGTATATTTGCAAAATAAATGTATATAAAAAATTGTCACACATGTGTAGGTGAGAAATGAAAATTATTTTCAACCTTTTAATTACAAAGATCTAACGTGGGTGCATCCCCTTAACGAACTATTGCAACACATAAAGAATGGAAATTTAATACTCTCTCGGTCCCATAAAGATTGTCCCCATTTTCCATTTCTGTCTGTCCCATAAAATTTGTCTCATTTCACTTTTTTACCATTTTTTGTAGTGAACCTCATATTCCACTAACTCATTCATACTCACATTTTATTAGTATAAAACTAATATATATAAAAGTAGGACTCACATTCCACCAATGTTTTAAAAATCGGACCGGACCGGCCGGTTCAACCGGTTCGACCGCGAACCGGAAGGCAGTCCGGTCCGGTTTGCCTCTAAAAATCGTTCGTAGGTTGACCCGCCCAGAATCGGTAAAACCGGCCGGTTGAACCGGTTAAACCGCTAGCCGGAAATCGGTTTACCTCATTTAAATATTTAATTATTTATTAAAATAGTATTTTACTTGGGTGGTGGGGCTATGCATTTAGATTAGGCGTCCCTTCCACTTCCCAAGCTTCCCACTTTCCAAGTTGTGGGCCATTGCTTATGTATTTATTTGTCTTTTTGATTTTTGAACTCAATATTTATTGTAAATTCTTGATGCAAGCTGACGAGCATGCATGCCAATGTGTGGAAAAATACTTTAAATGCATTTGTGGCCCAAATCTTTTATTTTTGATATTTTTATAAGGCCTTTTTTATATTTTATTCACATATTTTATTATATATATTTAATATTATATAATATATATGTTTATTATATATTCCGGTTCAACCAGTGGTTCGATCAATGAACCAGTTGAACCAGTGAACCAGTAACGACGCCGGTTCGCCGGCCGATCCGATTTTTAAAACATTGCATTCCACTAACTTTTCAACTTTTTTTTCATTACATTTCTTAAAATTCGTGTCTGGTCAAAGAGAGACAATCTTTGTGGGATGGAGGGGGTACTTGTTTGTTCATTTTCTATTCTTAATGCGTGCGTACGTGCTTTATCGTTCTCATTCTTCATTAAAAATATAATTCTCACCTAATCCTAGTAGATATGCTCCCTCTCGTCCCCAATTAATCGTCCATTTTAGCTATTTTCGTCTATCCCCTATTAATTGTTCACTTTCACTTTTTATAATAAATGATAAGTAGGTCTCACATTCCATTAACTCATTTTACTCGCATTTTATTACATAAAACTAATACTACCTCCGTCCCCCAAATTTTGACACAGTTTACTATTTCGGCCCGTCCCTGAAAATTTGACACGCTTCACTTTTTACCATTTTTGGTAGTGGACCCAATATTCCACTAACTCATTACTACTCACATTTTATTATAAAACTAATACTTTAAAGATAAGACCCACATCCCACCAACTTTTTCAACTCACTTTCCATTACATTTCTTAAAACCCGTGCCGGGTCGATCAAAGTGTGTCAAAATTTGGGGATGGAGATAGTATATAAAATCGAGACATGTATTCTACTAACGTTTTAAAGTCACGTTCCTAACATTTTTTTAAACCCGTATCAAAATCAAAATGGGCAATTATTGGAAAACGGATGGAGTATTAATTATGCTCTAGTTATTCCCAAACAGCAACTCAAAATTATCAAATTAATTTTTCCTTGCTTTAATTACTACACTGAGTAGGGCAGCAACTCAAGTGGATAACAATAACTGAATAATAACTCATTTAAGTTATCAAATTAATGTGTGTTCTAGCCGTTCCTATTTAGTTGGTAGCAACTCAAGTTGATAACAATAACTTAGTATAACAATATATATGTAACTAGAATCATCCACCACAGCACTAAATTATTAGCTACTGTTATATTGGAAATGACATGATAATTGACTTTGAACATCTACCATGGAATGTTTGGCTGTTTTCCATGCTCCTTTATCAATAATACTAGTAACTTTTTTTATTAAAAAAACTAACATCATATCTAGGCTAGTACTAATAGATTGTTTTTCATATTTTTTAAACTAAAATTTAACTTAATTTTCTCATGCTAATTTGATTTTAAAAAGTCGTTTTTATAAAAGTGATTTGAGATTAAATCTAATTTATGAAGACTCACTTCTAGGAAATGACATTATTAATGCGCTTTGCCATCTTATTATAATAGTAAGTGACAATTCAATATGGATAAATACTCCTAAACAATTGTACTCTATTACTATAAAATAGCCGTGCAAAAAATTAATTTGATTTTATAATCCTCCTATCTACTAGTACTTCATGGGTGTGTAAAAGTTTTAATTTGCAATACAATATCCACTTCATTAATAAGTGGAGTAGTACTCATCCCCCGAAAAGATGAAACAAATCCAGTTTGATTTAATTGACATAATTATTTAAAACTGATATCCGAACTAAATGCAAAACAAGATTTCGCATATCTATCATAAAAACCAAGTCAACGCTTCCCCAACAATAATTCAAAAACAAAACTTTACTCTATTATTTATTCAGCAGAATAAAAAAAATGGATAATGTGTATGACCAGATTAAGATTAATCAAACTCAATCAGAAAACAATAATCTGATCTAAAAAAAACTTAACAATCTGAGATCCATCAACAAGCAGACGACATCATAATCTTAAACTCATCGAAATTAAGCACTCCATCGCCATTGATATCAAAAGGGGCGATCATATTCTTGCAGTCATGAACACTCCTCCTCTCCCCCAATCTGGTGAGCATCTTCTTCAAGCTCTCTGCAGTAATGCACGAGCTTCCCTCCGGTGCGTACAGTTTGAACGCCGCCATCAAATCGCTCTGCCTCTCCTCCTCTCCCGCCCCCTCCACTATCTTCACGAAATCCTCCAAACTCAGCAACCCGTCCCCGTCCGAGTCCATCAGCGCCACCGCCGCCTCCGCCTCCTCACCCGTCATGTCGCTGCCGATCGAGGCCACGCACTGGCACAGCTCCTCGGCGCTTATTTTGCCGTCGTTGTTCGAGTCGAAGTGGCTGAAAACTCTCTCGAATTGTTCGTATTTCTCCATTGAGGAATTAGTACGAATATCGGAATTCAAAAAGTAAAATGTTTGGATTTTTGATGTGTTTGTTTTGTGGAAGTGAGGTTGTGTTTGAAGTATATATAGAGTTGTTTAGGATCATTATTTGAAATACTAACTTGGTATTATTAGGAAGAAACGAGGAAGCCTATTTTAGATATTATTAGCGACTTGCATACGTTTTTCATACGGTAGGACTTGCACTAACGCTAGTCTTTTGTTTTTATTTATCAAAACTATTGACGATGGCTCAACTTTAGAAAATAAAATTTTACTACTCAATGAATAATTACTACTCCTACGATTATAATTTTCATATATTATAGTTTTACATTAAAACTTGAGTTGTTCACTGTTAAAATGATTAATAAATTAATACTAGTATATGAATGTAGTATTTTTCATGTTCACCTTATAAATCATTAAAATTTCAGGAAATCAGTCACTATCTTATTCGGATTTTAAATCTCATCATCTATCATCCTCAATTTTGTTCATGAGAAATATTCACACTCATCAAATTGAAGATGAGCGGAATTGATTCGTTGAAGTACGTATCTGAATTACACCGATCTCCATCATTGATGGATTCGTACCATCTTATAAAATATTTTATTTTTATTTTTCAATAAAAACTTCACTTTCAATTAATTCATTTTATTCAAATTCTTTTTATAAAATTAATACTCGTATAAAAGTATATATACTAATATTTCATTCATTTTTTTCACAGACTTTTCTTTATAGCGTACAAGTACTAGTTTAGTTACGTTTACAAAAAAATGTTTGTTTTTCTATTTGGGATCATCTATAAAATTTAGTCTCTATTTACTATTAGTAAATTTTTCCTAAAATCAGATCCAACGGAGGAGGTAAACATACAAGTAAAAAAAAATACTCCCTCCGTCCCGCTACAAGTGAGGCGCTCCAAATTGGACATTGTTTTGCAAAAATAATAATAAATAGTTAGAGTAGAAATAAAGTAAAGTAAGTAAGATAATAATGTATGAACGACTCTCTTCTATATTATTATCTATCTTACTTTAATTTTTTTCAATTCTAACTATTTATTATTATCTTCATAAAAACACGGCCAGAAAGAAACGCCTCACTTGTAGTGGGACAGAATTCACTTCTTTTTCATAAAAACTATCTCTCCAATGGGAAAGATATTCGAGAAAATATTATACATCTTCTTATCCACCTAGAAGGTAAATATGATAATTACTTTTGTATACAGTTTACAATTACTATATTTTCTTTTTGAAGAGGAATGAGAAATATCTTCTCTTTTTTCTCTTAAAGATACTCTAACTAATGTAGCGGAAATCTTCATTTTTCACTAATACTAATAGTCTAATACTTTAGAAGTATTTTATTTCTCTATTTGTCTTTTACTTTACTAATTCTATCAAAACACGTGTCATCTACAACTAATACTATCTTTTATAAATGTGTATAGTACTACCTCCGTCTCTGAAAATTTAGCCCATTTTTTCATTTCCGTCCGTCCCCAAAATTTGTCCCATTTCATATTTACTATTTTTGGTAATGGACCTCATATTCCACCAACTCATTTCTCTTCACATTTTATTATAAAACTAATATATAAAAGTAAGATCCACAATCCATTAATTTTTTCAACCTATTTTCCATTACATTTTTTAAAACCCGTGCAGGGTCAAAGTGGGACAAATTTTAGGGGACGGAGGTAGTATTTCTTAAGGTGCATGAAGAATCAAAGTGAGATATTTTTCCATCTCATTTTTAGTTGAGTTATAGAGTATTCATTTTTTTGGTATCTTATTATGATTGAATATTTTTAAAAAGAAAAAAACAATATATTTAGTCTTTTTTCTTTTCTTTTCTTTTTCTTCTATATTCATTGTTATTTTCCATTTAATTGACTAAATAATTTTTTTGTAAGTCACATACAAAATGAAATGTCACGTAACTAGTGATTAAATTAATTATTTTTGAATTAATTAGTACTTTCATCTAAAAAATAATTATACTACTCTATTTTTTTGTTCGTCAATCATATTGTTGTTTGAAGTTTGAAGTTTGAACCACTTTTTCATGACCTAATTTTGCATTAAATTTTTCATTATCAAAACTATAGAAAGTTAAAATGGATTCATTATTTGATTATCAGTAAAGATTTCGAGTGACTTAATTAAGTCGGCACATTCTATACTCTGTCAATAAGAGGATCAGGATTCAGGGCGTAACTTTTGAAACAAATTATCATTGTATCAAAGTTAAATTGGATTTTATATGCAGAAATAAATATCAAATGAGGAACCAAAACATAAAACTATCGATTATTCAATCCATATATATATAGTCATCATAATCAGCTCAGCAGGTCATCATAATCAGCTCAGCAGGTCATCATAATCTTAAACTCGTCGAAATTGAGAACTCCATCGCCATTGAGATCGAAAGAGGCGATCATATTCTTGCAATCATGGACACTTCTTCTCTGCCCCAATTTACTCAGCATTCTCTTCAAGCTCTCAGGAGTGATGCACGCGCTTCCCTCCGGCGCGTACAGTTCGAACGCCGCCTTCAAATCGCTCTGCTTCTCCTCCTCTCCCGCCCCCTCCACTACCTTCACGAAATCCTCCAAACTCAGCAGCCCGTCCCCGTCTGAATCCGTGAGAGCCACCGCTGCCTCCGCCTCAGCCGCCGCCATGTCGCCGCCGATCGAGGCCACGCACTGCCGCAGCTCCTCCGGGCTTATTCTGCCGTCGCCGTCCGAATCGAAGTGGCTGAAAACTCTCTCGTATTGCTCGAATTTCTTCATTGACAAATTTGAGGGGGAAAATGTAAGATACTACTACTATAATTGATCGAATTATCAATTAGGAATGAAGATATTTTGTGCTGATGTTTTTTTTGGGATGGAGTTTGGGCTATTTATAGGTGTTGTAAAGGGAACGCGGAGAATGATGACGTGTCTTTTTCCTATAAGTCCAGAGTAATGGGAAGCATCTGCGAAGGCTGTTTCACCTTATCATAAACTTCGCCTACGTTTTCAAAACGGTTAACATAAATTTGCCAGTTATTTATGTAAGATTATTGAACATAAATTTGTTTTTTAATAAAATAATATATTCTACTTAATAGAGAATGTACAAAGTTCAATTCTCATCCTCGGTCATCCCATTCCTTCGATTCCAAGAGAAAAAAATCTAAATTTTGCAAATGTAATGAAGAATTAAGCAGTATGCTTTGACCATGTTTGGTAGGGGTGATAACTCATTTAGGGATGAAAATCCATGAACAAAATTACAAAAATGTCATTTTTTTCATAAAATTTCATTCCTAAATGAGTTATCACCCTTACCAAACATATCATTTGTATATAAATCAACAAAGAAATCACATTTCTAGTATCTTTTATGAGACGAGGAGAACAATAAGAATTTCATATAATTCATGAAAAAAATGATTTTAACATGGTTAATCCAACAAGAAAGAACACCGTCAAGTACGGTGGTAAATCTAATTTTGTTAAAGAACATTCCATAGTCCAATAATTGAGTAAAGGGAATAATTTACTATACTTTTTTGTTTATTAATTCATTGATACACGAATGAAAATTTAGAGAAACTCAAATCTAAAACCTTAAGCATTACATATTAAGCACACTATCATTAGAACAATGCAAGCACAATAATATGTGATTTTTTTCTGCATAAAGTAGTTATGCATGATTTGAAATTTGAAAAAAAAAATAGAATTTGGTTCTTAATTCATTGTAATTTCTGTATTAATTAAATGATATAATTCTTAGTCTCACTATTCAAAAATATAGCTTATTTGATCTCGACACCATTAATGTTATGGAGATAGTGGTGAAAATTGCAATAATATATGTAGTACTAATAAATTATACGTGTTGTGAATGCATAAAAAAGGTTTACTGCATAAATTTTAAACTTAATATGTATGTTACCGTAATTTTCACGATTCTCGCAATAAGAATTAAGGTAAACTATAGATTTATTGATAGTGGTATGGAATACTTACGTGATTGTTAATAATCCATTGAAAAGACTGATTTGATCGATGCCCATATCATAGTCTTGAGTCTCTTGGCACGATGAAAAAGCCAACTTAAAATATTAAAAAAATTAAATGTCCCAAACAAATAAACTAGTAAAATATACAGAAGAGCTGCAATTGATTGGTCCAAGTGGTCGGTCTTAATCCTTGTCACGATTACATCAACATGATTAGTGGTAATCCGACGGTTACCAAATTGCACAAACAATAAATTTCTGGTCTCTGTCAACATGAGTGTCATTGTTCAGGTCAAGATAAATTAATAAACTAATAATATGGTGCAATTTGCATGCCTATAATGTTTGTAGGTAAGACTATGAGCTATGATCCAACTGTCGACAAAGACCAATGGATGAATTAAATAAAACAACTGCGCAGAGATGAAGAATAAAAGATCTATATGTATAAATAATTTAGAAATAGAGATCGATCGACAGAGTCAAATATTTGGCCATGATGTGTGCATACTTTCTCATTTTCTGTGTTTAATACGTGGCACTTATTTTTATTGGCCGGTTGCGAAGATTCATTGATTCGGTTTACTTAATAGCATGGTGATTGACTTTTCTACCCTTGAATCAATGACAAATGGACTACTCCCACATTAATTTGGTGTCGTTATGTGAGACACAATTGATTTGATATGTTTCGTTCACTAAGATTTGCATTTTGATTGCTCAAAATTAATAAGAACGGATGATATCTCTAATGTATTTTATCACTTGGCCAGACGCACTCCCTTCGTTTTTTATCATGTGATTTTCTACTTTCAAATCACGCATATTAAGAAAATAACATTACATTTGTAATCATATATAACTAGGGATATAGTATTTAAATGCAAACTCTATATCTATATAGTGTATAAACTCAAACTATGATCTTGACCGTTAGAAAATATCAACAGATGACAAAATAACAGAAAATGAAGTTGTCAGTGTGTTGACATCAAAATCTTGAAATTTTATAATTTGTTGACATTGTATCGAGGAATTTAAAATTTGTACAATATATAGTGTTTGCATTTTATCACTACCATATAGTTAAGTATCAAATTTTAAAATTATTAAATAAGAATAGAATGCGCAGACTTCTGATTTTTGAAATAGGACATTTATTAGAGAGTAAGAAAAAAAGAATACATTTGCAAAAGGGATAAATTAATCATAAGGGTCTATCTAGATAAAACGAGAAATGTTTGTATATGGGCCCGCTCCACCTAAGTTAGGCTATATGAGTTTTTAGGTTTAAAATTAGGCATGTTTAGTGATGAAAGATTAGATACAATGGATTGGATACCCACCTTTAAGGCATTTCTGATATTCGAATTGATCTAAATTTGTTCATTCATTTTATTTTGATTTATGCGTATATACAAGAAATATGAGAAATGCCTTAAAGGTGGGTATCCAATCCATTGTATCTAATCTTTCATCACTAAACATACAGATTACAATTTACAAAGAATGGATCAAACATTTGTGACTAAGATGACACAGTCATAGACCTATATATAAAGATCACAACTTTTTACTGAGATCGCAAATTGATCTAAAAGGATTGACATAAGTTGTCGTCCAATCAACCCATAAACCCAAAACTCTACCACCAAACTAAACGCGTCACACAAAAATGCTCAGACTAGTTACAATATTGTATGAGTTTCTCAAGATTCACTCGTAAAACCACTTACAAAGTTTAGAGTGAAAGGATGTTCTTCATTAGTAACTCACACACACAACTTTTGATAAGAAAGAGAAGATTACATGCGAGTAAGATGATCAAAGAAAACAAAGTCTCTGAACAAGAATCCCCTAAAAGACGAGAGATAAATAAAAAGATCTCGAATGACATAAAGAATGAGTGAAAAAGTAGAATCAATTTGTTTGGGGAGTAGTATCAATTTCCTCGGGTCGGTTGAGCGGGCATCCGGATTTAGGGTGGCTGGGCTTGCGAAATAATGAACCTTAAGTAATCAACATTGTATAAGATATTTATACTATGTATGCATTCTGTGTCATTGAATAAAGGATTTAGGATAGATATAACTTTTATGAATATCTAATTGCTCAAACCAGGCGAGGCCGCTAGGTCCAATGCGTTTTAGCCATATCGCAATTTATAAATTGTGACGTATGTACCACATTATATTTGGAGCATATTTTTTAATTTACTTTGGAATTCTAGCGGCAAAATGCAGTTAAGAACACAGACCTCAAAAACAAACAAGCAAAAAAGAATCAAATCAATGGTGTGAATAATTGAATTGAATCCATGTACAGAAATAAAAAAAAATCGTAAATTTGAGGGGTATCAACACGACATCATAATCTTAAACTCGTCGAAATTAAGCACTCCGTCGCCATTAAGATCAAAAGGGGCGATCATATTCTTGCAATCGTGAACACTCCTTCTCTGCCCCAATCTGTTGAGCATCTTCTTCAAGCTCTCTGCAGTAATGCACGAGCTTCCCTCCGGTGCGTACAGTTTGAATGCCGCTTTCAAATCACTTTGCTTCTCTTCCTCTCCCGCCCCCTCCACTATCTTCACGAAATCCTCCAAACTCAACAACCCGTCCCCGTCCGAGTCCGTGAGCGCCACCGCCGCCGCCGATCGAGGCCACGCACAGGCGCAGCTCCTCCGGGCTGATTCTGCCGTCACCGTCCGAATCAAAGTGGTTGAAAACTCTCCCGTATTGCTCGAATTTGTCCATTGATGAATTTGTGAGATGCGAAAAGTAAGGCCTAATTTTGATTGAATGAGTGTAGAAGATAGTATTTTCAATGTTTGGGAACTGATGGAATCAAGGCTGGAGTTTGAGGTGTATTTATAGTGTTGTGGAGTAATTGTAAAGGGAACGCGGAGAATGATGACGTGTCCTTTTCAATAAGTAATGGGAAGCAACCACCAAGGCTCTTTGCCGTTATCAATAACTTCTCCTACGTATTCAAAACGCTTTTATGCTTTAATTAACTTTTGTTGATGCAATTATTTTTAGTAGTATTACTATATAAGAGTTTTCGTATTTAAATAGGTTGTTCAATTAAAAGAATATTCTAATATGTGTCATAGTCTTGCCACGGAGAAAAAGCCAACTTAAAATATTAAATGATTTAAATGTCCCAAACAAATAAACCAAATTATATTATTAGCAGAATTGCAATTGATTGGTCCAAGAGTACGGTCTTAATCCTTGTCACGATTACATGATCAAGATTAGTGATAATCCACGGTGATGATCCTATTTCCAGTGTCAATACCAAATTGCACAAACAATAAATTTCTGCCGGTCGTTATCAATTACTACATCGTTGTTCAATTCGCGATAAATATATTAATAATATTGTGCAATTTGCATGTCTATAAGACTATGAGCTATAATCCAACTGTCGACAGTATTGGGCCATGATGTGTGCATAGTATGCGATTTTATGTGTTTAATACGTGGCAGTAGATTGTCGCGAAGACTCATTGATTCCGTTAATTTAGAATGACTGACTTTTCTACCCTCGAATCAATTTCGATCACTTTCACCACACCAAGATTTGCATTTTGATGCCTCCAATTGAAATAAATGGATAATGTCTCAAAAGTATTTTTATCACGTGACCAGATGCATCCCTTGATCCCTTCCGTTTGTAATCTTATTTATAAATTTAAAATTTACATTTGTAATCTTATTAATTATCATAATAAATACATATATACAGCTAAATACAAAATTCCATAAATTATTAAATTAGAATAAAAGGGTATACACTATATATAAGGATAAAAAATTTACAATGTCTAGATAATTTATGGGCTCTCTCCAGTGAAGTTAGGCCATATGAGTTTTTAGGTCTAAATTCTAAAATTTGGCACATTTAGTGACCGTGACAATGGATTGGATACCCACCTTTAATGCATTTCTCAAACTCGAATTACTCTAAAATTTGTTTATTTATATTCAATGTGCATGTAATGCCTCCGTCTCAAGATAGTTGAGTTATATTACTTTTTTGTTTATCCTAAATTAGTTGAGTCATTTCCTTTTATAGCAAAAACTTTATTTTCTTTCTTACTTCATTCTCTTCATCTCTTTTACTTTATTCCATCTCTTACTTTTCTCTCCACTTTAACCTTTAACAAATCAATTTCTTAAATCTCATGTTCAAAAGAAATACTTCAACTACCTTGGGTATATAAACATACTTAAAAGCTTCTAAAAACCAAAGCTAATGTTATTATTAAAAACAATAATAATGTGAGGAATATATACCACATTACTGAGAGTCTGAGACAGTACTTAGATGTATATACCACAACATTACATCAAGCATATTTTTTACTTTAGTTTTGAATTCTGGCGGCAAAATGCAGTTAAAGAGCACAGACCTCGAAAAACAAAAGAAAGCAATCAATGGTGAATTATTGGATTGAATTTATATACAGAATAAAAAAGAAATTAGAAAAGGAAAAACATAAACTCCAATTAACACGACATCATAATCTTGAACTCGTCGAAATTGAGAACTCCATCGCCATTGATATCAAAAGGGGCGATCATATTCTTGCAGTCATGAACACTCCTTCTCTGCCCCAATCTGGTGAGCATCTTCTTCAAGCTCTCAGGAGTAATGCACGCGCTTCCCTCCGGCGCGTACAGCTTGAACGCCGCCCTCAGATCGCTCTGCTTCTCTTCCTCCTCCGCTCCCTCCACTATCTTCACGAAATCCTCCAAACACAACATCTCGTCCCCGTCCGCGTCCATCAGCGCCACCGTCGACGCCGCCTCCTCCGCCGACATGTCGCCGCCGATCGAGGCCACGCACTGCCGCAGCTCCTCGGGGCTTATTTTGCCGTCGCCGTTGGAGTCGAAGTGGCTGAAAACGCGCTTGTATTGCTCGTACTTCTCCATTGGAAATTAGGTGTATGTGAAATGTTAGAACTGGTTTAAAATGATTTAGTTGTTTTGAGAATTTTGGGTGATTGTTCAAGTTTAGGTTAAGTTTGGGGAATTTATAGAGAGTTGTGAGGGACGCGTGATGAGGTTAGGTTGACTGTAATTTAAAAATACTGCGTGCCTTCCAACAAAAAGGGGAAACTGCGGCGAAGCTTGTTTTTAGTATAGCCATATCTACTTGGTTTGAATTCAATAAATACATACATTATGGAGTAGTACAAGTTTAGACTTTGAATAAACGCCAAATTATTATATTGTGTTCCACACAAATTAGTTAAACTAAATATTGGAATTATTAAGCTCTTACGCACTTTTATGATAATACTCCCTCCGTCTCCGATTAAGAGTCACACTTTGACTGGACACGAGTTTTAAGAAATGTAAAGAAAAGTTAATTGAAAAAATTAGTGGAATGTGAGACTCATTTTTTTTATATTGGTTTTATAATAAAATGTGAGTAAATTGAGTTAGTGGAATGTGTACTGACCTACTTACTATTTATAGTAAAAATGAAGTGTGACTCTTAATTGCGGACGAACCGAAATGGAAAAGTGTGACTCTTAATCGGGGACGGAGGGAGTAATAATAATAATAATAATAATAATAATAATAATAATAATAATAATAATAATAATAATAATAATAATAATAATAATAATAATGTGTGCATGGCAATTTTAAAATAATGTTTAACTTTATAAAAAAAATTATGAAAAAAGGTAATATGTAGAATGTGAGCCCTATTTTCTAGAGAATGTATTAATTTTTTTTTGTAGACGCTCCAAATTCAAAACATCATGTACAGTTTTCATGAAGAAATTGATAATCCAATATTAATGATAATCAATTATGTGAGAAGAGATATAAGATAATTAAATATGTTTTGATAATTAGAGAATGCACAAATTACTGCATTCCAATATAGTATGAATTATCGAGTCAACGATCAAAGTTATGATTGGTATAACGGCAGTAACTGTGACCACCAAATGTGGATTTTAGGTACAAACAACACGGTATTAGATATCTTGGATAAGGCAGAATTCTACCCCAACAAGAAATATATAAGTTGCATTTTGTTTTTGTTTTTTTTTTATGTAATTGCGTCATTTGAAATTAATTTCCAAGTATTGTAGTTTCACCCTCTCATTCGTAAAATTCTAGCTCCGTCTTTGACGCTAACGTCATATCATATGTTAAAATTTTGATGTAGAAACCTTGCCTAAATACTTACATAGGAATAGGATCCCACAGATTAAATAAATCCGCGGCATTTTTTTAGCGGAAATCTCACATTTCATTATTTAGTTTTAATTCTATACGTATGAACAAATTAAGATGGTAATTAAATGTTCAGTACCTTTGGTTGTTAGAACATTACTCAATCCGTCCACTAATATATGACTAATTTTAATCAGGCACGAGTTTAAGAAATGTAGTAGAAAGTGTTTGGAAAATGTTAGTGCATGGAAAGTGGATCCTACTTTTATATATTCTCTCCGTATTTAAAAAATGTAGTAGAAAGTGTTTAGAAAATGTTAGCGCATGGAAAGTAGATCCTAATTTTATATAGTGAAATATTAGTTTTATAATAAAATATGAGTGAGATAAAAGTGGTGGAATACGAGGTTTATTATCAAAATAAACCTCGAAGAACAAATAGAAAATTTATTAGTGGACTAATAAAATGGTAATATGAGGGGGAAGGATCCTCTGCTGTGGTTAAAACCACAGCCAGCCCCTGCTGTGCACAAAACGCATAAGTTTCCTAATGAAACGGTAGCAAACTCTTGAACGACAAAAAACATTTACTATTATTCAATTCATCCCACCACGCCCACCCCCCTACCCCCCTAACCCATACCCCACGTTTTCTTTTAATCCGTTTATATTTTGTTTGAGTATCTTACATAATTCTTTAATTCTATATCAGGATTTCTTTGTTGTATAGTATTTTGTATATAAATAATTTTTTATTCTAATTTTTTATATACGTCATTTTGATATACAAGTTAGATTTTGTTATTAAAAATATAAAAGATGTTCCATAAAAAATATTAAAAGAAAAAAAGTGTATGTTGTGGTTTAACAGAAATATACATCTTTTCCTTAATATTTTTATTCTTTTTTATGGTATATTTTTATTTGAATATTTAAAAAAAAAACACCTTAAATTTTAATTATCAAAATGAAAAAATTAAAATGTCTAGCCAAAAAGTTACTTACTTGTAAATTGATGCATGTTATTGAAACTCAATCATAGTATAGTAAATTTACAAAAATAATTAATAAATATGAAATATTAACAAATTGATTACAAAGGATTCAATGGCATTTTGAGTGTAACAAAAAATAAATTAACGTGAATGAATTCAATAAGAAATACTATAATTAAAAATAAAAACATGAAAAGAATTCAATAGAATTTGTTACCTCAAAATGTAAATGAATTAAAAGAAATAGTTCATGCCAAGTTTCTTACCAAATGATTAAAAAAGTAAAGTTAAGTGGAGATTAAAAAATTGTTTATCAATTTACTATGGGAGATGAAATGAATATACATCCAAAATAACATGTAAACGGATTAAAAGAAAACGTGGGGTATGGGTTAGGGGGATAGGGGGTGGGGGTGGGGGTGGTGGGATGAATTGAATAATAGTAAATGTTTTTTGTCGTTCAAGAGTTTGCTACCGTTTCATTAGGAAACTTATGCGTTTTGTGCACAGTAGGGGTTGCTGTGATTTTAACCACAGCAGAGGATCCTTCCCCGTAATATGAGAAGTTTATTGATGGACGGAGGAATGGAGTACATATATGTACTACATGTTTTTACCTACATCAAGGGTTTCAGGGCAAATGACTCATGACATGGGACTAAATGTTGACACATACAATATTTAATTAGTTAATAATCAAAGGAGAAATTGTTTCTAGAACCACAAAATTTATATGGGAGTACTGTAAATATATACATGTAAATGTCACGTTCAAACTATTACGAAGCTATGAATCCTTATCGGGAGTGGCTAATTTCAGCCTGTTGATTCCGTGTGGTGTGGTCAATTGGTCAACCTGCACAAAATTTATATCAACGAATCACATGAATATCGTGTTGGTAATATGCACTTGCTTTATACAAGAATACAAAATGTCCTAATTTTATAAGGGACCAACAAACTCTTTTCCAACACGTGTAGCAATAAATTCTTTTGTTTCTAAGATGGCCAATTTCTAAAGTCTAATAGTACTATTATGTTAATTGCTGAGTCATCGCTATGAAATTTTGGGTGGTTGTACAAGAAATTTAAGGATAAATATCGGTTGTTACCCCAATACTCTTCCCTTCCAACTCATATAGGCTTATTTCCATTTTTTATTTAATTCATTAACCAATATAATTAAGACGAAACTAATTGGAGTAATAATTAAAAGGCACCGCAAAGTAAATAACATGCCCGTCTAGCTCAGTTGGTAGAGCGCAAGGCTCTTAACCTTGTGGTCGTGGGTTCGAGCCCCACGGTGGGCGATATATTTTTTACGACTTCTTTATTGGAAGTTTGACGTTTGTTTCTAGAAGGGCCGGCCCATGTGTTTCAGCCTGTTGTTTGTCTGGGCGGATTGTATATACTCCATTTTCTTCTAGTTTTATACAACTATTTTTTTAAGCTAATACTCCTTACAAGTTAGTATTTATTTTATTATACAATATTTCCAGTCAAACTCATATTTTTTAAACTCTAGTATTTAATTTCAAACATAAAACAACTTTATCTCAACTCTGTGTCGTTTTCAATTATAGATTCCCAGCTTCAATTTTTTATGTTTAAATTTTGTTTATATAGTACTCCCTCTTAGTTTTTATATGATAAAAGATATCACATTGTTTTTTTGAAAAAAATTACCCCACATTATAATATAAAATTATATTTGAACTTTTCACTTGACACACAAAACTAAACCTTCAAAAATCCGGTGTCATCGAGAGTGTGACGTCTTGTGTGTGTGACTAGGGGAGTAGTTCACTAGCTAGTCTAGCCCTACTACACTTTTTTATATTTCATTTATTATTCTAAAATTAATGTTTCCATAATTTGTATATAACGTTTTTTCAAGTTCCAGATTTAGTACTAGTAATAGTTAGGATAGGATTCATCAGTTTAATGATTTATATAATAAATTTTATTAAAATAGTGAAATTTATAACGGACAAGGTAGGAGAGAAGGAGTTGGACACACAAAACTTCCACCTACTTTTACCTTACACTTCTGAATTATTGCATCAAAAAAAGAGAATCTATTCTGGCTAAGAACTTAAATATCCCCTTTTTTATACGCAGCAACAAAAAAAGACCAACATGAAAGTCATATCAAGACGGCTAAACCTATACACTTTATTGCTACTATCTCTACACGATTTGCCAACATCTGACGATGAATATGCAGATTATTACGAGGTCGATTGATAGTTGCGATGAAATCATTCATTATTCACAATCCATCCACACGTCCCGAAGGAGCTGATACCTCAAAGGATTGCGGCTTCCATTCTCTTTCAGTGTCCAGCCATGCTTTGCTGATGAAGGAGATGCCTCGAACACGTCTGGGATGATGGATTTCAATGGTGAATCCAACTCGTCCAGTTCATCGTCACTCGTCTGTGATTTCCTCAGCAAAGAGGACCGGCTACGTGTGAGCTGAGGATGACTTTCGATTTCTCCTACGAAACTTGTAACTGAAGCAGCTGGTGGTGGCTGATATACTATAGGTGCTGCGCCACACGGGAAGTTCATGATGGAGCCATCCTCTGAATCAAAAGGATCCTACATTGCAATATAGGCAAGGGGGGTGTGATCATTTTTCAAAAGCAGCTATACCGACTTCTACTTGGGAGCCTATTTATGTTAATTACAAGGACAAACCTCTGAGTTTAAGGCTTCAAGTACAACTGCGGGAACTGGATCGGGGCAAAACTCATCAGGGATGAAAAAGTTGAGAACCCTTCTAATAAGGGGAGGACCAAATGTAGGACATACCTAAATAAGGAAAGTACAAAAGGTGTAAGAAAATGTGTGTTGGCACAAATGACAGAAGAAATAGGCTGTTGAGGTTCTCTCTCACCTCTTTTCGAACTGTCTGACTCAGTAGCAGGTCTTTGGGAAGCATCATAAGATCACTCAGTGCGTTGAGGAGATGAAAACACTTTGATGATGTATCCTTTGATATTTGCTCGTCATCATCAACAGCAGCTTCTGAGTTATTATCGAGCAAATCATCGTCATCGACACCAAATATATCAGTAAGACATCTGGACCAGTTCCCAATCTGTCACAAGTCACAACACATTAATCAGAGCATGTAAAATGAAGAGGAGAACAAAAATGGATTCTGATTCTAGTTCAAGGATAAGGCTCACCGCAACTTTTAGTTGTGCACCAGCACCAAAACTAGCTTTTCCTGCTGGAATGGGGAGAACCTCAGCATCACTAATAGGATCCGCTACAGGATCTGTTGGGATTTCATCAGCTGATTCTCGAAGGATGGCATTGAACATAGCCACATCTAGACGAGCTATCAATTGCTCTATGATCTAGTTATAAAAGAGTGCATCAGACTACATAGCAACTTCTTATGAGCATTAACAACCATTGTATTGATGTCTAGTAGGAAGTTAATTTTAGATCATGTAATGTCTAGGACTCAAGTTCTGATTATTACAACGAAAAATGTACAGCCATATTATTGAGGGTTTAACAACACCATCAAATTTGAACCATGAAAGGAAAAAACTGAAAATTTTACCACTTTCGAGAGCACAGGCAAACAGCCACAGTCATGTCCTCCAGCTCGAACAGGACATATCCTCTCACATGCATCTCTGAAAGCATTTCTCCAGAGTTCCAGAGAAAAACTACTCTGCTGCTGTTTAATGGAACTGGAGGTTCTCTGGTATAACTTGTTAAATTCAGAATCCGCACTGCTGGAAATTTCTTTGGCAGTACCCGACTGCATATGCGGAGTGAACGTCTAGAGGAAAGAAAGTATGAAAGCAACTTAGCTAAGTGGTTTAGATCATTCAGTTAGGGGAAAAATCAAAATAATGTCAACTGCCAAATACAAATTGGATGAATTGGTAATATGTTAGCCAGCTCAAATCTCATGATTTGACACAGAAATTGAAATAACCCCCCTATGGAATGGGTGGAAAAGATTACCTGCCACCATATGGACTCAATGATTCGTACAAATATCCATGCCTCAACCTTTTCCAAAGCAGCTATAAATGTTGAAGGTTCCTCCCAGTTGTCCAAACATTCCTCATTAGCACTTCTAGCACTCATACCAGGGAAGGACTCCCATTTTAGTGGCAATGATTTTCTCTTTCCACTGCTGTCCCCCTCTTTTCCAGTGACAGAACCAAGCAGCTTACTGTATCTAAGAAACTTGCTGACAATCACCCTCAATACAATTGAATTTGAGAGCCAGAAAGTTAATCTGTACCAGAAGAAGACTTTAATATCAGGACTCTGGTTAAAAGCAGGCATACCAGTTGATCAATTTTTATGAGAATTTAAAAAAACTTCGTCCTGCCAAACCAGAGCACTGCATAATAGCATGGATGGGCACTCAAATAGTCAATTAAACATAATAGCATCGAGATAATGAGAATATGCTCACATCCTTTTTTACACGGTGTTAATGTCAAATACTCAAGAGATGTATTTGACTAAAAAAAGGATGTATCAGACAGCCGAAAAACAAGGAAGATAGAACAAGTGTTGAGGCTGCCACTGCAGAAAAGCTGGTAGGTCATGTTAAGCCAGACCAAGCAAAAACTTCAGAAGAAGGATAATGAGAAGAGTTATACCTTGGTACATCGTTTCCACATGCCTTGGAAACTAAAACTAATCCAGATACAATACTTTTAGCAGCACTCCCTCTCCTTGTTTTCGACTTCAGTTTGCTCACATGGAAATAGAGCCTTGAGAGACGCCTAGCTGGAGCATGGACTTTAGTCATGGAACTTCCGTGTTCTGCTACCACAGAGTAAAGACTAACCTCTATAGCAGCAGCTTCCCTCAACTCTTCCTCCAAAACATTCATTCTATTTTCTAAATGCTGGACCCTACCATCAAAAATTGTCGCCCTTGTTTTCTTTTCACATGTCTTAGAATCTTTTGACTCAGAGCTTACTGAGACTCGAGAATGATTCTGAACATCGGCCACAAGAAATCGATTGCTTCTCACAGGGCCATTGCTCCTGCTTGAATCTGCAGATGATCGAACGGACTTCACATGCTTCAGTCTATCCACATTTGAATTAATATTATTATTAAATTCATAGTTTTCCTCAGTTTCAGAAGGTAGACCATTTTCCAGATTTGATTGCCTATGGGCATCAACTTCAGAAAAGCCACTGGTAGGGTCAACCTGAGGATGATGCTCTTTGTCTTCTTTATTAGTGTACTTCTGTTGTATTTCTTCTATGATCTCACCATCTATGAAACTACTTCCAGGTGAACTTGTTTGTTCAGCATCTTCTGTACCAACAAATGAAGCATTACAGCCATCCTGCTTGTGGCTGAGAACAGAATCCACATCCTCATCCCTTTGGTGAACTTGGACATCTCTACCACCACTAGAAACATTTTGCTTAATAAATTCTGCTTCATTTTCGTCAATTTCATTGTTTGAATTTAGCTGTTTCGCCATTTCTTCTGGTGCTGATGACAGTGAACTTCGTGAAAGAATTTTATTTGAGATCCATGCTAGATCAGAAGTTAAATCTGGTGAAGTGGACTGCAAAGAATTCTCTTCTGGTTTTACATAAGACTCAATCGCTTTCTCCCCATCTGATTTAGCTTCTTTATCATTCACAGCCACTGTTCTGTTCTGCAATTAATATATATTCCATCATGCTAAATCATTATATAGCACTACAAGAATGCTGAACAACAGAGCGATATAAGTTTAACTGTATGACTGTGATGAGGTGATGAAAAAACTCATCAACAACAAGGATATTGAAAAGGGTTTAAAAGAGATCTTACATCTTTATTTTGAGGTGATGCATTTCCATTTGAATCTGCTGAAGTAACAGCCAGAGATGAGTGTGAGGAGGCATCATCATCTGTCGTAAACGAGGCAACATCAGCTTCTTCTGCATATTCTTCACTCAACGCAGAAACCGATTCACTATTACTCATGTCTATCGAAGGTTCTCTCATCAAGTTGCCCCTTGATGAGGAGCTTCGCCTGCCCCTCTCATAAGGCTGGATCTTAAGGAAGAGAAGCGGTTGTGCCGTGTTCGAATATGTTCGCTTGCAGTTAACGGGAGCACTTATGCACAAACTTTCTCTGATAATGCCGCATTCTGCCAGGTCTACGACAGCAGTTCCCAGCAGCTGACCCTTCACTGACCTGTCCCTTCGTGGTTCATAAAGATTAAACTCAATGCAGTTCTTCTGGAAAGTGACCCCATTCCCACCTTTCATAGACTTCTCCCGCACCAGCATCGCTGTGAGCCTAAAAGACTCGTTGAATTCGATCTTTCCATCACCAACACCAGCATCCGCTCCAACCGAAGGCACAACTTGATTGGTGGACCCCGAATTCCTCTCACCATGTTCCCATTGAATCAGAGCAGCACGAATTGTTCTGAGAGACTGAGAAGGGGGCCACGGGCTTATCTCCTGAATTTGAATAACGTAGTCAAGCTGAACACAAGGGTTTTTCCTAGTTTTGGGCCTTGGACCTTGCACCATTGTCGCATCAACTCAGCTTCTCACCCCTCAAAATTAATTAGTAAGAATCCTGAACATGGAGAGCAAGACGTGAGCATAATCCTAAATTTCATGCTTAGATGTTTATCCGGCAGAGTAAATGGCATTTATCATATACTAATTCAACCATCAGCAACCATAAAAGGGAATCTTCACATAAAATGCACAATAAATGGTTTCACATGCTGGTCAGTTCAGTCACCAGAAAACATAAATGCTCCTCCATCAAATGCTAAGAAATTAAAAACAAAAATTACATGTAGAATCCCAACATGAAATCCAAAAAGCCATTGCAGAAACGTAAATGAAGACCATCAGCGACTAAATTAAAGATGAATTTTCACTTAAATTGCACCAATTAAGTAGAATTTGAGAAGGAAAATCAACAGGAATTTAAAGCATAACATTCACAAAAATAACTGTGCCCAAAACAGATCCAAACAGCAGCTCAAAATGCTGATGAAAATTGGAAGAAAAACTGTACACATTTAGAGCTAGTAAATGAACTAAAGCATCTGCATAGAAATGAGAGAAACAAATCTTACCGCGAAGACAGGAAATGTGTGGAATGATATCAAGAGAACCGCTAAAAGGCCTGTTTTGCAAGTTGCAACTGATGGTTTTAGTGAACTTGAGCTCTTATTTGTGTGTGACAGAAAGAGAGAGAAAGATGGAGGGATGAGTGATGTGCGAAGAATGTCTTTTCCCAATATTAAAAAAATAAAAAAGTTGGCTAAGGATTTTTCTTCTGTAGCGCTTGTACGAATTATTCCTTTTTAATCCCTCCGTCCACGATTAAGAGTCTCATTTCTAAATTAAGCAGAGTTTTAAAAAATGTTAAGAAAAGTGGGTGAAAGAAAGTTAGTGGAATAGAGGTCTCACTTGTATATATTAGTTTTAAATAATATGTGAGTGGAATGAGTCAATAGAATGTGAAATTTATTTACCATTTATGGTAATTATGAATCGGAGTTTTTATTTATGGATGGACCAAAATGAAAAAATGGGACTCTTATTCATGGACGGAGGGAGTAATACCCAAGGTAGCAACTAATCCTTTTAAAGTATGTATATTTAATTTCTGCATTCTTTAATAAGGTATGATAAAAAATTCCTCTTAAAAATGGATTGTATGAAGCTCTATTATAAATTTACTCTTTCAAGTGAATAGTACTTTTAGTAACTAGCTGGTCTAAAATTAAAACTTTTAGTAAAACTAGCTGGTCTCTAAAGTAACACCAAAATTAATTAAGCACAAACGCAATAATAAATGGTAGGAGAGTAAACCTTCGGTATATTAAATATTTTAGATTTATCGTTTTTCCAATTTCAAAAAATGGGAGGTTTCTTTCGAATCCAGAAAAAATCGCATGCCAAATACAGCGTGAGGAATAATTAGTTATTTATTACTACATGCTAAATCGAAATAGTTGAAAGTTGTGAAGCAGTGACGTTTTTAGCTGCTTGCTTTAATATTATTAAAATGAAGATTTTTGACTCAGGAATATGGGTTCGAAATTGTCGGTGTAGATAATGAGATTACTGAGCACGCGCTGAGTCTGAGATTCCGAGTTGAATAGTCAGCTTGATGACGTGTGGTAAACGTGACGATGAGCGCGTGGGTGGTGTTGAAGCGGTCGTGGTTAGTGCGCTCCCTCTCATTCTTGATTAGGATAATTCGCCGACGAAGCGAATTTTAGTTGCCGGTAATTTGTGTTAAGTTGTCACATATCCAATTTATGAGAAGTAAAATAAAAATCACAATGGGGCGGAGGGGCGGAGGATAGCCTAGAGGATGCATCCTCCGCTCCTTTGTCCGCCATTGCAGGGGTCCGGATTATGCAAACATTATCCTCCGCAGAGGATGCATCGTCCGTGGACTATGACACGGAGAATGCATCCTGGAGACCTATCTGCAGGGGTGCGGAGGATAGTCGAACTATGCACATATTTTTTTTTTATTTTTTTTTGTATTTTCTTCTATATATTTCACTATTTTTTTTTTAATAAATTTCACACTTTTCACTCCACTCTATTCCCCATCTCAATTTCTCTCTAAATTCAATAATGAATTCCGACGATTTTCCATTTTTGCAAGCATAAAAAATAAAAAATAAATATTGACAATAAGATTTTTCTTTAATTTGTGGTGTTTTTATATTTATTCTTGCTAATTGATATGTTTGCAAACATAAAAGATAAAAAAACAAATGCAAAATAGGAGTTAAAATTATAGGGCGGGCTATAGTCCGTCCCATTGCAGGTGGAAGGGTAGGAGGATTAAATAATGATATGGCGGTGCATAGGATGGAGTTTAGGGCGGGCTATCCTCTTATACTCATCTCTGTTTAGGGTTTAGGTAGTACAATTGTAACGGAAAATCAATTTTATACTCATCTCCGTTTCATGATATCTGAGTCATTTTTTCATTTTGAGACATTTCGTAATAGTTGAATCATTTCCTTTTTAGCAAAAAATAGGAGTAGTACACATTTTCTTACTATTATTTTATTCCCGCTCTTATTTTATTCTCTTTAACTTTCCCCCTCTCCTACTTTATTATGGAGTACTTTTTTAATACACTACAACATCTTTCTCTTAATCTCCATACCAAAAAAATGTTTCTACTACCATGGAACGGAGTTAATTGGGACACTTCTTTTCGACACAGAGATTAATAATAGTGTGTTAAGTACATGGTGGATAAAGTAAGAATGAATAAGGTAGGAGAGATAAAGAAAGACTAAAGTAAGAGATGTGATTACTTCTTGTCAAAAATAGAAATGATTCAATTATATGGAACTTTACAAAATAGAAAAATGACTCTATTAACATAAAACAAAGGGAGTAATATTTTGTATCACAAAAATGCTCCTTTATTTTATAAGAATAGTATTAGTACTACTACTACTTTGGGATAACATGAGTTTTTTTATGAAGAAATGGGGTTTTTTAAGTCATAATTGGCAAACTATTAAAATATAAGAAATTGAAAGAAAAACTAATTGAAATCTATTTTAAAATCAGCAATGGATGGTCAGGACCAGTGGCCGGACTATTTTTTTTAAAATCTATTTTTTATTTATTTTTTAATTTTAATTTTAATTTTGTTTTCATACATAATAAATAGCAAAATTAAATATTAAATTAAAAACAAAACCTACATTATCTAATTAAAAAATGTTACAACGGAAAAAGTGAGTGAGTGAGATTTGAGATGAAGAAAGAGATGTGAGAGAAATGAGTGAAAATGAAGTGTATTTATATATTGAAAAGTATTAAAAAAAAAAGGAAAATGCGTAACTCGTCCGTCGGCATGCAGTAGCCGGACTAGACAGGCGCAGCGTCATCCGCAGATGAACCTTCGGGCGAGGTGATTGTTCGTCGCTCTGCAGTGGGAGGATGGGGGCTGACGATCGACAGGACGATCTTCACCCTATTGTGAATGCTCTAAGCCAAGCACAATAAAGGTCGAGCTCGACTCAAAAATAATTTCTGATTCGCTTTGAGGCTTGGGCTTGCCTTCTTTCAATCATAATCTAAATGAACCTTTTCTTGTTATAGTTTTATAGCACTCCCTCCGTCGTAATATATGCCATACTTGGATAATGACACGAAATTTCGGAATATGTTATTTTGTGTGTTACGTGAAGAGAAAAAATAGTAGTAGTATATTTATAAGAACGTGAGAGAAGAATTTTTTTCTAAAAAAATATAATACTATCTTTTATGGGACAAATTAAAATAAAAAGTGCCTATTATGGGATGAAAAAGAGTACAACGTAGGCGCTTAATACGCACTGTCCTATAAGAGCATCCGCAACGCTGCCTCGTTGCGGACTCGATCTCGTCTCGACGAGACGAGACGGCATCGAGATAGCGTTGCGGCTCCCGTCTCGTCTCGACGAGAAGAGATGTCTCGACGCCCGACGCGTCCCGGCAAGGCAAGTCTCGAGCTCGTGAGACACGCGCCCGGCGCCACGTGGCGCGCGCGGGCTGCTGGCGTGACGCCCACTCGCCGACCCGCGAGTGGGCGTCGGATTTATGACGTCATAATTCAATTTTTTTTAAAAAAATCAGATTTTTTTTTAAAAAAAAAATAAAAAAAATAAAAAACGGTAATATTACTGTTGAACGGTAATATTTTTAATTTTTATTTTTTTTTATATATTCTATATATACTCTTCTTCATTCTCCATTTTACACACAAACACACATTTATTCTCTCATCTCTCTTTCTTTCCTCTCCAATCACTTCTATAAAATCATTCCTTTATTTTTTTTCTTCTCCCAAATTTAATCAATTATGGATCCATTTGAGCAAATGCGTCGAATAATGGAAGAATCGCTAGAAGCAGATCGACGTAGGGAGGAGGAAGCCGCCGCGCCTCCTAGGCGACGCCGGACATACATCCACCGTAACCGGGAGGAAGCCGCCGCAAGGTTGGAACGTGATTACTTCAGTCCGAACCCGGTGTGGGGAGATATCTACTTCCGTCGCCGTTTCCGTATGTCACGCCCGCTATTTTTGCATATCGCGAATACATTGGCGGCACGGGAAGAGTTCTTCAGAGAAGGGTTCGACGCTGTTGGCCGTCCTAGCCACACGACGCTCCAGAAATGTACTGCGGCGATCCGTCAGCTTGCTACTGGACAAACGGCGGATGCGTTCGACGAATACCTGCACGTCGGAGAATCCACTGGGCGACTTTGTTTGTTGAACTTCTGCAAAGGCGTCCGGGCAGCCTTCACCGCCGAATTTCTGAAGAAGCCAACCACCGCAGATTGTCAGTTTCTGCTCCGTCTTCACGAACAAGTGCACGGATTCCCCGGGATGCTCGGGAGTGTCGATTGCATGCATTGGCAATGGAAGAATTGCCCTGTGGCGTTGAAGGGGTCATACACGAGCGGCCACAAAGGCACCCACCCCACCGTTATACTCAAGGCCGTCGCCGACTACCGGCTATGGATTTGGCATGCATCAACGTGCTCAACAACTCCGACCTCTTCGCTGAAGTTTTGAATGGTAAAGCGCCGGCCATCAACTTCGTCGCTAACAATCGCCAGTATAAAATGGGGTACTATCTTGCTGACGACATCTATCCGAAGTGGCCAACCTTCGTGAAGACGTTCAACAGGCCTACGGACGAAAAGCAGTCTCTTTTTGCGCAGAAGCAAGAGTCTGCTCGCAAGGATGTGGAGAGAGCGTTCGGGGTTCTCCATGCTCGATGGAACATTATCAAAGCCCCGGCTCGACAGTGGTTTATAGAGAATATGGTCGACATCATGTATACGTGCATAATCTTGCACAACATGATTGTCGCCGACGAAGGACCTGAGGCGGGAAATTGGTTCGACCCTGAAACCCCGGGAAGCTCAACCGCAAGTAGTCCGCCTCGAACGGGAGTGCATCCGTCTTTGCAAGAGCGGTTGTCTATTCGGGCAAGGACACGTGATTCTACCGCCCACGCCCAACTCCAGGAGGATCTAGTGGAGCACATTTGGGCAAAATTTGGCAACCATTAGATGATCGTCACTAGAGAACTCCTTCTTCTGCTTCTTTGCCTCCATTTTTTTTTATTTGAGTTTAAGTGTGCAATTTGTAACTTCTAATTTTTTAATTATGTCTTTTTTATTTTTTTATGTATTTTAAATTGTAATTTTATTTTATTTATAATGAAGTGTGTTTTTTATTAATTGAATTTGTTGGAATTAAAAATAAAAAATGAAATTGAATGAATAGTTAAGAGATGGTTAAGAGATGGAGGGTTGCAGGTGTTGTCTCTTAGTTAAGAGATGAGCTGAAAAGTACAGTGGGCCCCATGAATAGTGAAGAGATGAGACGGTTAAGAGACGGTTAAGAGATAGCGTTGCGGATGGCCTAAAATACTCCGACTCGAAGCCTTTAGTTTCATAGTAGTACAATTCCACCAATCATTTCATAGTAACTTCTCTAAAATCTTTCAGAGTAAAGATTTCATTACTGACTTTAGAATTCTTTTCTTTTGAAATACTCCTACAAAATCTCAAAACTTTTAAACAGTAAGAATATAAGAGTGGGTACCATTTTTCAATTATGGCATGTGGAATAAATGCTAAGTGACATGTGACTCTGTCAGCTTGTTTCTGTAATCCAATGTTGGTATTACATTATTGCACTTTTGGTGGTGTCCATATCAGTTATCTTCAATTTTATGTATCCACAAAATATCGTATGATATTATCAGTATATAATTCAGTAGTAGTAGTAACTTTCTTCTTCTTCTTCTTATGCTGTTGTCGTGTTATGCTCAATCAATATCATCTTCATGTGTTTGTATATGTTGAAACGATGAGAGTTCAATAATACAATATCAAAAGAGCAATAATAACACAATATCATGATTCGTAGGTGGAAATACTTATATGGCTTAAATCCATCAAAGAACAATATGGTGATCTGCATCTCTTTTGCTTCACTAGTTTTACCAAAAACAATCCCAACACGAACGCCTAACTCACATAAGATCACTATTTCCATGGTGCAGCGCAATCCCTACTCTGCGCCTAGCTCCATAGCTACCAGACATTCATCCTTTACCATCACCAAGTTATATTTAAAGGGACTGCGACATTTCCTCTAACGAGGACTAACTGCATATTGGAAGTACAATTATTTGAGACTAAAACTCATATTTCCAAATGAGCATATATCTAGTAGTCATACTCCTTAAAGCAATAGGACTACTCTATTCGACATTCCACGACACTAGGCTGAAGGATATTCAGGTTAGTGGTTACAACCATGGACAGAACCCTCGAGGTATACACAATGTGAGACACAGTAGGATTAGTATGCTGCATAACAAACTCAAGTAGTAATATATTGCTCCAAGTGAACTCTTTTGGGAATGCATGTCAAACAATCTTTTTGTTTGAAATAATAGATGATAATATGCCTCAAAACTGATGACTCTGCATATGAGTGAGCAAACTTCTTATGGTTTTAGTTCACAAGTCCTGAGCATTGTGAAAACTTATTGAATTCCTTGTAATTTATCAATTATCAAGTGGCCATCTTCCGACTAGTAGGTCAAGAGAGCTTCTCAGTATTATCTAATCTATCAAGCAAAGGCACTAAGGTGAAAATTTTATCATACAAAGAAGCTATACCAAAATGCCTTGCCCCTCAGCCTCCTCTTATCTCCTTTTCCTTGGCCTTGCACATATCTTCAGCTGACTTTATGAACTTTTTCGTCAAGTCATCAATCTGTTGCATACAGAAAAATAAATTTAAATTGAGTAGACACGAGAGCCGTCATTGTTGCTATGGGTGACACTTACTTCTTTCTCCAATCTTTTCACATCATCTTCAGATATTGATGAACCACCTTTATCCTTTGAAGCATCCTTATCCTTATCAGATCGTTTTGATTCCTTCTTCGGAGCTGCTTTCTTAATTCTATCAAGTGCCTATAAAAGCAATGTCTGTCTTTTAGATATAAGCAGACAAAAAATTGATTGCACAAAATATATCTGGTGGCAGTGTATATAACGCAAATCACCTAGAACCCCCGAGTAAAACTTCCGGCATGATTTTATCAGGAGCATAAGGGCAGAGGCAGTTTAAATTTTTAACCAATACTTTTGGAAGTCACTAAAACAAATTTACCCTATTTTCATGCACAAAGAATAAAACAATCCATGCTACTTTCTCTATGTAACTTGATCAGGGTTCATGCAAAAAGTTTTATGAAAATCACTAGTTTATGCCAACAAGAGTAAAGAGTCCATGCCATTCTTTTCAATGCAATCCCAGTTCACAGAAAAAAGCCCCTTAAGTACCTTTACTACTTTATTTAACATACAATCACTTGCTAATCAAGGTAGGGATGCTCCGCAGAATGTCAAGCGCTCAGAGCAGAAAACTCAAAAGAAATCATCAACTTCAACGAGAAAATGACAAGTTGATCAATACCTTTTGTCGTGCTCTTCTAATGCTTTTTTTCACATCTTCAGATGATTTTACAACCACCTTACATACAGCCTGGCATAGACATTTTATAGTACAATATAAGTTATTTCCTTAAAACAAACAATGGTGCTAGTTGAGAGCAAAATAATGCCCATATACAGATAAAGAAGTTATTAAGACTTACTTGCATATGCTCCTTGGTCAATCTGCAATTATAAGAACCAAACATTCAGTAAATTAATACAGGAAAACAAAAAACCTTAGCTTATTATCAGAGACTGATAATTCACACAGCAAGAAAGTCATAGCACAGCCAGTAATATATATTCTAATGCTCTACTTTTATCTGTTAGAGTTAGAGTTAGTTTAGGATTAAGAGTCCTTATTTGAGTAGGACTTGGTCAGCAGTAGTTTATATTATAAATGGCTCCTCAATGAGAGCAGTGGGTCTTGGTTTTGGTTTAAGAACTATATTTACTGTGGGCCACAGTAGAGGATTTCTTTCTATATTTTTGGTGCAGTCTTCTCTGTAGTATATCTTCATTCTCACTTGTTCTATGTTTATGTTTATTTTCTGCTTGTTTGTGCTTAATGAGTTTCTATAAATCAGAAGAAATAATTCTGGACTATCATTTCAAAGTGAAACCACTATGCTGAGATGATCTCACTCCTACAAGCTAACATAATGAATTCATACAAGAAAGGGGAACAAATATGAAATCCTTACGGAGGTATTGGTACAATCAAACGTTGGCTGTCAGAATTGGGATTTAAGCCAAGAGGAGATGACATTATGGCTTTCTCCATCTCCTTAAGAGCCTGCGAAAGTAAATTGCTTCATTGAGACAGTAATTCCAAATCAATTGCCAACAATCTACGTAACACGGTTGAAATAAAACACTCATGAAGTCCTAGTAAGAATGGCTTAATGTAGAAGACTAATGAAAACATGTGATGAACACTTGGGATTAATTATTGGTTTCATGTACTAGAAGAATCCTAACGAGACTAGCATATGTAACAAACACAGGTCACTAACATATACTCCCTCCGTTTCCTAAAAATAGAAACTCTCCATGTTAGGAAATGGATCCCAAATCCGCTAACACTAATTCCACTACTTTTTATCCTCCTCTCACTTACTTTACCCATTTTTCTTTTTCTCTCTCTTACTTTACCAATTTTATATTAAAACCCGTGCCATTTTCTAAGTTCATATTTTTAGGAAACAGAGGGGGTATATATTGATGTAATAATAAGTAGATACTAGACATAACTATGAGTTCCCGTGAAAACAAGTAAATTTGTTCATCTGAACTTAATACATAGTTGGGGAGTAGGAATCAGTAGAGCTTGTTAACTTAACAAAGAAAGTATCAGCAGGGAATTACAGTAGAATCAAAAGGAGCAACAGATAGCGTCTTTGGGTCCAGTACTGATACAACAGCCATTCTGTTGAGGGGCGTCTTAACACCATAATGTTCCACCATAATGTGGTCAAGCATCCCTGAAAAGGATTGTAAGAAATTATCATGAACTAGACAAAAAAAACCAATAATGACTACATAAGATATTTTCTACACACCAGCTGAGGCTCTCCCAGTGCGCAATTTGGCCAATTCTCTCGACAACGCATCAACTGCTGCATTCATCTGGGAGAGGGCATTTGCTTTGACAGAGACCCCTAAATCAATGCCCTCGTCATCATCTTCCTCCTCCTCCTCCTCATCTTCCTCTTCTTCCGAATCATCCTTCACTTCCTCTAGAATATAGTAATGATAACAAACAATTAAAATTCAAAGTTACTAGAAAAAGGAGTACTTATAAACTGAATAATGACAATCATAAAAATTATTGAGATATTGAATCGAATAATTCTGGTGTAATATTTTTTCTTTTTTCTTTCTAACTATTTCACGGTGAGAAAGATACTACTTGACCAAAGGTAAATTATAGATTATAGAGGAAGTGAACTTGAATTCACTGGACTAATCACTAGCTAAACAAACAATGCACGTTGTAATTCATGGAGAGAAAAAATTCAGATAATAAGCTTACTAATTTGATGTTTCCTTGCTTTAGCGAACCCCCTCCTAGAAGTAAACTGATATAACCCCGTCGCTTGTAAACTCGAAAATCCATCGACAACAACAGATTCATGGGAATTGTCGATATATGAGGAGTTTAAGTATGAGAACGTGTGGGCTGAGCGAACAGATGCAATTCCGAGAGCGCGAGAGAGGATTCTAGCAGAAAGGAGAGCTCGTCTAATGGAGACAGCCATTGTTGAATCTCGATTGAAGCTTTGATTTTCTTTTGATCCGTGTAGGGTTTAAAGGGTTTTGCTATTTAACCGAAGAGAATTTTAAATTTAGAAATAGTGTTAGATAGGAGGACGACTTTAGCTTAAGCAGCACACGACTTTAGATTAAGGGCAAATGGATCAGAAAATATGCATCATTAAGCAAGAAGACAAGCTATATCTATTCCGTGGTGCACACACACCCCTTCTTACAAATTCACTGCACATCTTCCTTACTTCCCTCAAATAAATGATGAAATCTTCACCTTCGTTAAGGCTTCCAGAAATTCCTTGTTTTGCGAGAGCCGTCGTTCGCTATTCAAGGTATTTGTTACATTTTCGGGTGTTCTTTGTATTGAATAGGATGCAAGTATATTATTGTTTTTTCTCCCTTTCGTTTGGGGTTTTGTGATATCTACCAGTTACTTTTCGCATTCAGCTATGTGTAAAAGTTCTAGCTTTAATGCTTACTTTGAAGTAATTTTGGTTGCTTAGAAAGCCTTTGAGCTCAGTATTTTTTCATTGAATAGGCTGAAATTTGAGCTTTTGATATGAATCATCAGAAACTGCAGTAGTTTCTGGATTTTGTTGGTTCGGCACCAAATGAATTATGCCTGATGTAATTTTGAATATCCATAAAATGAAAGAGTTCACGACTTTTTTTGCATACCTACATTTACTTCTGATGTGCAAATTATTGTGGTTACTAAGCTAAAATCACAGAATTCGATTTTCTGACAACATAACTAGCTATGATAATAATTGGGTTGGACATGATGGCTGTGCTCCCCTACTTTAAGTACACGCAAGAAAATGACTTTACTTGAGCTGCAGTTACTTAGTATTTTTGAAAGTAGTGTATTGAATCAACTGAAAAGAAAATGAAATTGAGTCTATTAATGGGGTGTTAGAGCATTATCTCCTTAGTAGTTTGCAAGATACATGAATTTCTGAAGTGTGACCTTATGTGCCCTATAAACTAGAGAAGATCTTGATTATCTTCAGCTTGGGACCAATGTCTTTTCAGCTATTTTTTCATTGCATATTCTCGTGTTCCAATTCGACCTTCCAATCACATTCGGTTTCTCCATTTTCATTACCTGCAGGACTGAGCTGCGTGTTCCTCAGAAGGTTTTCTTATGTCGAGCCAAGCATGGTAAGATATCAATACTACTCCCTCCGTTGTTCCTTTTTTCACAAAATAACTTGGGTTGGATTCCTTTTGATTGAAACCTGAATCTTGGATAGATGGATCATTTAGCCTACGGTTAGTGCCTCCCACCTTGTTAGCAGCAGAAAAAGAGGAAGCCAAAGCTGTGTTGACTTTGTTCTTGAAGAAACAAGGTTTAAGCAATGCCGTTGCTGTAAGAACTATTAACAAGTCTGATGCTTTTGTTGACCACTTAGTGGCACGGCTTCACTCTGTCCACAAGTCTCGATACTTAGTAGGTTTGATTTCTTATTTTCTTGATAAATTAAATAGCACTTGAGAAGTATATGACCCCTTTTCTTGAATTCCATGATAACATCTCATATATTCTCTCACGTCAGGTCGGGAACTTACAACGTTGGAGATCAGAGATGCTCTTATCCCCTACCTCGAGACAGTACTAGATGAGTACGGTCCTATTATGGTGGATGTTGTGGAAAACTTCCCGGATCCGCCTGTGATTGAAAAACTAGAAGAAGTAGTCAAACAACCTGTGGTAGAAAATTCAGTTGCATCAGTTTCTCCTCCTATTCCTACTACGGTTGATGCCAAGAAGCTGAAGGCTTTGGCTCGGGTTAGTGACATTCTCCCAACTGGCAAACTTCCTTCTCATATTGTCTATCTTGTAGAGCTGGGGATGGAACTCGAAGCCATTAGGGAAGTTATACGGAAATTTCCAGCATTTGCCTACTATAGTTTGGAGGGTAAGATCAAGCCCGTTGTTGAATTTCTCCTCGATCTAGGCGTGCCAAAACAGGATATCCCCACCATCCTGAGCAAAAGGCCTCAACTCTGTGGAATCAGTCTCACTGACAACCTGATCCCCACCATGACATTCCTCGAGGAATTGGGCGTGGATAAGAAGCAATGGGCCAAAGTCATATATAGGTTTCCCCCCCTTCTCACTTACAGCCGACAGAAACTCCAATCAACTGTAGATTTTCTCTACGAGATGGGCCTCTCAGCTGAGAATGTGAGTAAGGTGTTAACTCGCTGCCCCAACATCATAAGTTATAGCGTGGAGGAGAAACTACGCCCCACTGCTGAGTACTTCCGGTCTTTGGATGTTGATGTTGCTCCTCTTCTCTATCGAGCACCTCAAACTTTTGGTCTCAGCATCGAGGGGAATTTGAAGCCTGTGACCAAATTCTTCTTGGAACGGGGGTATAGCATGGAAGACGTTGCAACTATGATCCAGAGGAACGGGGCTCTGTATACATTCAGCCTGCCGGACAATATGATGCCGAAGTGGGAGTTTTTCCTAACTATGGTATACCCTAAATCTGAATTGGTGAAGTTTCCACAATATTTTGGTTACAGTTTAGAAGAAAGGATCAAGCCGAGGTATGAGATCATGACGAAATGTGGAGTCAAGTTGCTGCTCAACCAGATGCTGTCCCTCTCAGAGGAAGATTTCCATAAACTTTTGAAGAAGAAAATGGAGAAAAAAACTTGAATACTAGCTTTTGTGGTTAATGTAGCTGATGTGATTAGATACTTCAAAACTCCTTTTAGTTGAAGAGAATTTGTTTGACAGAGCCTCAAGTTTGCTGCATTGATCATAGTTATGTAATGCTTAGTATATATACATGTTGTAAACTTGGTTTCTTTAAGGCAATGAAGGATTAGTGTTGCATAGTGATTGTTCTGGACATAAATGAATTCTAAATTTAGGTGATAATACCAATTAATTTTGTAATGTGCAGAAGAGGTTAAACTGTCTTTTGAAAAATACTCCAGACAATTAATTTATCCTAATTCGGTCAAAACCATATTTGACACCAAAAAGGATTAATAAACGGTTAATCTGGTTTTGCATCAATATTTGACTACTTATGGGCCAAATAATAACTTTAGGCCCAATATAATGTCAATAGGCCCATACATTACACAAATACACAGAAACATCATCACTTGTTCCTTTTTCTCTCCCCTTTTCTCTCTCTGCGAAGCTGAAATTTACTGAAAATTCTCGTTTTCGCTGCATGCCATCCGAGGAAGAATTCCAATATGTCGACTGCGGCTCAAGCTTTTAACGGCAATCTCAAGGCATGTCTTCTTTGTATTTTGTTTCGATTTGATTATTAATGGATGCACGATAGCTGTTTGTGAAAATTACTGAGAGATTTTTTACGAGAAAGTGGTATAGATTTTTAATTATCAATATGCATAGGAATGTTAATTATCAATAATTTCCGGCCTCTGCATTTCATCTTTGCTTAAGTTTGATAAGTGCAGCAAAGTAGGGTTTAAGTTCCTTTCAATGGCAGACTAGCTGACGACTTTTCCATGAGTAACGGAGATTGAATTCATGATGTGTTTCTAACAAGCGCATTGAGTTCCTGTTAATGAGACTACGATCATTTCATTTCACAGAAAGCACTTGCAGGACTAAGACGCATCGAATTGGATGGCCTGAGATGGAGAGTTTTTGATGCAAAAGGGCAGGTTTGATTCTCTGTTCAGTTATGTGTACTTAGTTATGAGTTTCAGTGTTGCACAGCATAACTGAACTTCGCTGATGTCAGGTCTTGGGTAGACTAGCATCCCAAATAGCAACTGTGGTTCAGGGGAAGGACAAGCCTACATATGCTCCCAATCGAGATGATGGGGATATGTGCGTCATTATCAATGCGAAAGATGTATGTGTTACTGGAAGGAAAATGACTGACAAGTTTTATCGGTGGCATACAGGGCAAGCACAACTTTTATATATCTTTCTTGCTTGAAAAGTTTGATGATTGCCATGTTATTGGAACTAACTATTGCATCAGTGCAAATTTGTGTATTTGTGGCATAGAAATGGTTGTGCCTGCTTATATATTGTAAAAATGGTATAGGTACATAGGCCACCTGAAGGAAAGGAGTTTGAAGGATCAGATGGCGAAGGATCCCACGGAAGTTATCCGCAAAGCTATCATGCGAATGCTTCCTAGAAACAAACTGCGTGACGTGAGTCTATTTGAGTGATATACAGCGTTTCTTTGATAATGCATCTTATCATGCTATGCATTGTCTTTCAATCTTATTTCAGTTTTTTCTCCTCTTTGGAGCTAAGGGCCTTTCACTAGTCTGAAATCAATTTATAGTCCTGAAAAAATGGTCAGACTACAAGTTAGAATATGAAACTACTCCCTGGAAAGTCAAACGTTGGAATTATGATATGTTTGAACAATGTGAGGCTGTGAGCTTGTCCATCTCTCTATCTGATGAGCTATTAAGAGTTAACTTGCTGGAGTGTGATTCCAGTGTCCATTAGAGATGAGATTTCTATCTTAGTTTTTCTTGCAAATTCTATAACACATGTAGCTTAATAACCTGCAACTACATGGGTGAGATTCACAATAATGTGACGTAGCATGCATAACTTGTGATGTCCCGGGCTATGGTATAAATGTATGTTTAGTGAACTTTTATTCTGGTTATCCTCATTCTATTTCTGTTCTATACTGCAATCTCTCGTTCCAGAATCATTTAGTTAGTCGATAATGTTTGATGTAAGATGTCTGTGTAGATTTATTTAGCTAAACATTATTGTTGACATGTTCAGGATAGAGACAGAAAATTAAGGATATTTGCTGGCAGTGAGCACCCTTTTGGTGATAGGGCTATTGAACCTTATGTGATGCCTCCAAGACAAGTGCGTGAAATGCGACCCCGTGCAAGACGTGCTATGATTCGAGCTCAAAAGAAAGCTGAAGAACAAGCACAGGGTTCTACAAATAATACCAAAAAAGGCAAGAAGAGAGACAACAAGCCTGAAGCAGAAATTAGTGCATGATGGCCTGGGCTTTATTCATCTACTGGCAATCTCTCCAATGATATACCGTGTGTACTGGTTTACTTGAGCATATATCTATGCTGTGACTTTAGTTTCGACGAATTACCTGACTGCTCAGCATTTAAGGGATTTTGATTAGAGAAACTTTGAAGGAAATTCTGGACACCCTTGTTTGTGTCTGCTATTTTGTAAAACTGTTTTGTGCCTAGAAATAATGCTTAGCAATCAACGTCTTTTGTTCCTCTATCTACTTCAGGATTTTATTACTGATGCAAATGGATTAGTTCGAGTTGTGAATTTATACACTTCATTTTGAACTGTTGTTTTTATTTTTCGTTTATTCCTGATGCTCGAGTTGTTTTACAGTTGATTTAGCGCTTCAATTATTATTTTGATATGTAAATAATAATTTCATGAGATGTGTGTAAAATGAATAACAAATAGTAACACAACTATACGTTGTTTATCCCCTTTGAAAACCTAAGCAAAATGACAAATGCGTAACTCACGATCCGGCCCATGACCTACATCATGAACGTTCAAGTTCAAATTTTTTTTATCGATGTTAATTATTAATTTTCCTACTTACGTATAATCGAAAAGGAAAATTCATCATAAACCAAGAAAGAAGATTTGATTTGATGAATCTGAACATGAGCTCAGTGGAATCGCTGGTTGCTCAAATCCAAGGGCTGTCCGGCAACATCGGCGAGTTAACTCAGTTACGCAACTACTTGAAGCAGTGCGATGATTTGCTCCGCACCGAGTCCACTCGCCTGTCTCCTCTGCTCACCGAACTCGACCCCTCCGTTCACTCCCTTGGCTATCTCTACATCTTGTGAGCATTCATGCCCTAATTATACTTGTACATACTGCCACAATTTCAATGTCATGCATGCTGTCAATATTTAAATTTGTTGAGAATTTCGTGGTATTTGTGAACTAGGGTTTATTTGTCGGTAGTGATTCCGTACCAGTTGTTTTGTGCACGGGTTATTTGCTCTGAAGGGATTTTCTAATTTCGTTTAGCCCTTTGATTTCTCAGTGTATGTTAAGCTGGTAGAATGGAGCGAATGTATGTTACCTAGTATGTAAAAGGAATTTTCATGGAGGTAGTTGTATCTATTGTTTATCATAATACTTTTTTGAATTATTTTGTATTAGGGAGGCCTGCACATCTGCTCCAATATCAAAACATCAAGCAAATGAGCTGGTGCTTTCTGTTGCCAGGTTCATCAATGTGTGTGCTGCGGAGCAAATCCATTTGGCGCCTGAGAAATGTAGCCTTTTTCTCTATAGAATACTCACTTATATTTAGATTTTTCCATACTGTTATTGATATTTTGGTGGCTTGTTGACTTGCAGTCATATCTATCTGTAAAAGGTTAATGTTACAAGTCATGTTGCTTGAAGATCCCATGAGTGGTGTGGCTCCATTGCTGACTTCCATACGCAAGCTTCAGTCGTCAACCGAACAGCTGACAACTTTACACCCTGACTTTTTGCTTCTGTGTTTGCTATCTAAGTGCTTTAAAATCGGCCTTTCTGTCCTGGAAGATGATGTATTTGAGGTTGATCAGCCTCGAGATCTTTTTCTATATTGTTATTATGGGTAAGTTGTCTCCTTTTCTTTTTTGTTTCTTATTTTCTATAGCTTGTTGATGATGACTGACATAAAGCTTACTGATACATTATTTGATTTTTGGGATAATTAGAGGTATGATTTGCATAGGACAAAAGCAGTTTCGCAAAGCCTTAGAGCTCTTACACAATGTATGTGATTTCTGATGATTATTATTTAATAGTTATTACCTTCATTTTTAATGTGTTCTAGATTTTTATTTGTATACTTACTAGTGTTATATCACTATCATCAACTTTGATTTATTTGATCTTTGTTTTAGGTTGTAACAGCACCTATGCCAATTATTAGTGCTATAGCAGTTGAAGCATACAAAAAATATATTCTAGTTTCTCTCATTCATCTTGGACAGGTATGAAGGATGCATGATGTAAACTACTTGTACCCTTTCCTACTGAAACTATGAAAGTTTTAATCTTTGCAATCTTAACCTTTTGGGGTAATATTTGCAATCTGTGTTATCGTTTTTGGAAAATTTGATGAACTCTTATGTTCAAATTTTGTAGTGTTGGAGTATCAATTATCATATTATCTGCATTTATATTATGATGAAGAATCTTTCTTGTAATATAGTATTTCCTTTCAGCTGTTGATAGCTTTAGCTCTTGATTTTTTGCCGAGTGCCTTCTTTGAAAAACTGTCGTTAGCATAATTGTTTTCGGGCCTTGAAAATGCTTAAGCTTATTCCCGTTTTGATCTTGATAGCAGTTTGCTACTAGTTTTCCCAAGTATACTTCATCAGCTGCTCAAAGGAATCTAAAGAATTTCTCTCAGGTATCTTTCGGGGAACCAATTTTCATTTATTACTAGGGCATTGGATTGTCTATTCATTTGGCGTTTACTATTCTTGGTGAAAAGCATTTAGTTTATTATTATTGCATGCACATTCGTGTCGATACCCTTGAAATCCTAATGTCTAAAGCATCGAGGCATATCGGTTTGGACTAAATCACTTAGAATCTTCTGCAATCAATGCTATGTGAAACCATGATCATCAAAGCCAACATAGATCGATGCACTAATCTGACCTATACAGAATGCCTTAACATTGAATTTGAACCAACTAGCACAAATCAGTTACATGCTTTAACTTGTCCTGGTAAGTTGTTTCAATTACATATGGATCTGCTGTTACACATGGTTTGCTTTATCACTTTCCTCCTAGCAATGGGACTTTGGGGTTTCAGTAGCTGGAGCTTTTATTAGGTTAATTTTATTTTCCAATCTCTTTTATCGCTGCATTCTTATGAATACTTTTTTTTAATAATACAAGTTCCTTGTGCAAGCTTCATATTTTGTTTTATTGCTGAACTTTCAGTTTTTAAATTTACTCATTTGTGTAATTTTATTTTCCGAGCAGTCTTACCTTGAGTTGGTAAATAGCTATAGCACTGGTAAAGTATCAGAGGTCGAGAAGTGTGTGGAGATATACAAGAACACGTTTGGAAGTGTAAGCCATTTTCATTGCTTCGGAATTCGTAAATTGCATTTTCATTCTGGTGCTTCCATTCGGAGTCTGATGTGAGATTTTCTTCAACTTCCAGGACAATAATCTTGGGTTGGTGAAGCAAGTGGTATCATCAATGTATAAACGCAATATTCAGAGGTTGACTCAGACATACCTGACTCTCTCCCTCCAAGACATAGCGGATACAGTTCAATTAAACAGCCCAAAAGAGGCTGAGATGCATGTTCTTCAAATGGTAAGTTTGAAGCATGAAATACTCACTTTGTCTGATTATGTACTGAAAATTATTGGTATGATCTGATGACTTATGTAACTATTTATCTCTTGAATTAGATTCAAGAAGGTGACATTTATGCTACAATCAACCAAAAGGATGGAATGGTTAGATTCCTTGAGGACCCCGAGCAATACAAAACCTGTGAGATGATTGAACACCTCGACTTCTCAATCCAGAGGTACTTTATGTTATCATAAAGTCATGTAGCATTAGCAAGAAAGTATATGATCCTTCTGAATATGCTCTCTATTAGGGATATCTTCTAAACTTTGCTGGTGTTTTGGATCCTAGAGTCTAAACCCAGTAGTATGTGAATGCTTCATATTTGCATTACAACTTTATTGGATGAACAGTTCCATCTGCTAGATTATAGGATACAAATGAATAGACAAAAAAGTTTTCAACTCACCTCTGAATCTGATGTCTCCTGTTAAACTTTGTTTCAGGATTATGAGGCTCTCGAAGAAACTAACGGCCATGAATGAAGTTATGTCATGCGACCCTTCTTACCTTGGAAAGGTACATATTCAGTTCTTTTTATGTTGCATAAGACACTCATATGTGTCAGCTGCAGCAAAGCTAGATTCTTTAGTTTCCTCACCAAACTGCATTTATTTGGTCGTTTTGCCTATTCAGGTTGGGAAGGAGCGGCAAAGATTTGATTATGATGATTTTGATACCGTTCCTTCTAAATTCATCGTATGAGGAAGGCGAAACTGAAAAACACAGGCCTTCCAGTGACTTGTGAGTTTTGGATAGGAGAAAAAACTTCCATTTTGTTATGAGATAAGCTGGGATTGGAAATCTTTGTAAAGCTAAAATTATTAGTTTTTTTTTTTTGTTTATTAAAAGGCACAAACAAGCACCATTTATTTTGATACTACTACTACTACTACTACTACTTTATGAAAGATGCTGCATAAGATTATTTCACTTGGATGAATTCCAAGGGCCAGGCCTTTTTTGGGTGCTTGGCTTATGCTGCAATCCTCTACCCTCACAAATCTAAATTTCATAATGAGTATCAAATCCATACTTGCCAGAAAGGCTATATGTTACAAATTATGTGAAGATATATGAAAGTAAAAGAAGCTTAGACAATCTTTGATACGCTAAAACTTAAATGAAGTAGGTAAATATTTCCAATGGTATTCAAACTCCATCTTACTTTTGGGTTTATATTACAACAAATCCAAATTACATTTTTAAACTTTGTGAGTAAAAAAAGCGTGGATAAATAATATTTTTTTAAATTTAAATTTAGTGTAAATGATTGGAGTAAAAATCGCTATTTAACATGATATTTTATATACTACTAAAACGAGTTTAAATTTAATGAAAATAATTTGTATGTATTCTGAGTGGAATATTTTTTTCCAACTAATTAACCAAGCCTAAATTTGGTAGCCACCCCTAAATGGGCCACTGCGGCCCAATAGCACAAAATTGCATTTATTTTAAAATTCTCTGTTTTTATCTTAAAAAAAATCCATCCTCAAATATACTCATATTCCAAATACAGTAATTTCATTTGGACAGGTCTTCGTCGGCTTCTTCGTTTTCTCGGATCTCCAAACAATCGCTGCCGTCGAGATTTTCGTATTTAGGTGAATTTTCTCCTCTCGATCTGCTATTTCCGTGAACTGAATTACCTCTCTATTTAATTATATTTTCTTCTTATTTTTCTATTTCTCTCCCTATTTTCGCATTGAAGTTGCAGCATTTCTACATGTTGGTAGGTTAAGTTTTCAGATTCAAATCGGACTATGGTAGTTTATACGATTCCGCCTTTGTTTCTTGGGAAGAGGCATCTCCTTTTTTTTTCGATTATTTCCGTCTTCAGTTATCAGTACCTTTTGTTTGTAGAAATACTAGGGCTGTTCTGAGTTTATATGATTTCGCCTTTGTTGCTTGTGAAAAGGATATCATCTCCTTTTTTATTATTAATTATTTACCATCTCCAGTTATCAGTACCTGTTGTTTGTAGAAATACTAGGGTTGTTCTGAATCACACGCACTAGATCCAGTGGAGTCATGTAGTGGCAGTGTTGCTCGTTTTGTGGAATGATGGCTTTCTTGTTTTATTGGGAGTGGTATTATGTTTGAGTGGCGATGGCTGTATTGCAAAACATTGGAATATCTCTTTACTTAATGTTTCCCCTAGAAAGGATAGGTTTGATGTGGCTATTTTTTTTCATGGTAATTCAAAATCTTTGCTGTGTGTTTTTTGTCCTTATATTGTTATTTGCTGTTAATGAGTCTATGTACCTACTGTCTTTGGTATTAGTTCGACATAAACTGAATGTCTACCTTTTTTCCTTTATTTCAATTAAACAGGGAGATAAGATGTTTGTAGGCAGAGCTCTCGGCCGGTTACTAAGAGAGAGACTTCAGTCACAAAACACTGTATGCTTATCTTTCTTGGTTAAAATATACCTATGTTCTATCCGGATAGTTTCTCATTTTTCTTCAATTTGATTAATGCAAGGTTGGTGAAATTCTGCCTCTGGTTCTAACAGTAGTTACTGAAAATATGTGCAAAATCCCCCCATGATTGAAAGCGGAATGGAATTTGTTCCATTCCTACTTGTCTAGTGCGATAAATGTATCCATTCGTTTCTGAAATTCTATTACTATCCATTATCACTGTCTATAGGAAATCTTAGGTTCAATTTTTTTTCCTGGCAAGTAACAGGGAAATCCTTTCATATTCTTTGGCATAATCACCATCTAGACAATTTCTTAACTCAGTGCTTAAGAAATACTGAAACAATGATGCCAATATTCATTTTTCCTTCAGGTGTCTCCATTGTCATCTCTTATTTCTAAGAAAGAGCAGGAAGCAGTTGGATCTGCTGCCACTAAGTCCTGGAGGGCATTGGCTCTATGTGGGGCAGGTGTCTCAGGGTTGTTAAGTTATGCAACAATAGCATCTTGTGATGAGGCTGAACATGGTTTGGAAGCTGCCACCTATCCTTGGCCACACAGTGGCATTCTAAATTCATATGACCATGCTTCGTAAGTTAATATGTTACTTTCTCAAGTTCTTTTTTGTACACTGTGTTTACAAGAACTGAATATCTTCAGTTCTGCATTCTCTATTGCAGATATACACTAAATGTACCTGCTTTCTCTATTGCAGATATACACTAAATGTACCTGCATTCTCTTTGCTTATAGATTCATTCTTGTAAAGTTTTCTCTTTAAAATAGTGGGACTAAAAAAATTCAGAAGCAACTCATCCTGTTTCATTACCTTTTGGCATCTATTATCCCCTTATTAGTCTGTAAACTAACCTTAAAGCCGGGAATTTGCACTGCATCATTTTTTCTAGTTGCTTTCAACTTATATTTATCTTTGGCAATATCATTTTGGTCAATGGAGGCCTATCAACACAGCTCTTTGTCCAGCCTCTGGTTGTTGACATTTGACAGTAAAGAACAAGTTTTATTTTGGGGTTGTCGGCTTTCATAGATTCTATCCTTGTATGTGCTGGATCCTTGTTGTTCTTAGGTTATGATCTAATCAAAGTATTTTATTTTGAATAATTAATGATGACCAGCTTGATTTCCAAATCGTACTATGCATTATGCAAAAAAGATAACCCTCACATTCTCATTATAAAAAGCTTTTTCCTTCAACTTATACTTGAGCATTAGAAGGTGAAAAGTGAAAATATGACGAGTCAAATAAAAGAAGATGAATATTTAATGAACCAAACAAACTATGGCAAGAGAAAGTGATACTGGATTCGTTGAACAACAATACAAGGATACCCTATTTGCTCCTATACCAGTATAGAGTCGTGTCTTTATTTGTTCTACCAAATATGATGGGTTAGTTTCTATGTTGTGATTGGATATCATCCTCTTCTCCATTTAAAAGCTTTTCATTTTCCATTGATTTTGAATTGAGATGCCTTTTCCATGTTAAACAGGATTCGTCGTGGTCACCAGGTGTATCAACAAGTTTGTGCCTCCTGCCATTCAATGTCATTAATTTCATTCCGTGACTTGGTTGGTGTTGCATATACAGAAGAGGAAACTAAAGCTATGGCCGCTGAGATTGAGGTAGTTGATGGGCCAAATGATGAGGGAGAGATGTTTACTCGTCCTGGCAAACTCAGTGACCGGTTTCCTCAGCCATATGCAAATGAACAAGCAGCTAGGTTCGCTAATGGCGGTGCTTATCCTCCTGATTTAAGTCTTATAACCAAAGTATTTTCTACCTCTCCCTCATATCTTCATCCTTGGATTGTCATGTTATCTATCTCTTCTAATATTTTTCCTCTTGCCTCTTTAGGCTCGTCACAATGGTCAAAATTATGTATTTGCCCTATTGACTGGATATCATGATCCTCCTGCTGGTGTTACAGTAAGTTTTTCTGGTTCATATTTGATTTACCTTCATAAGTGCAATATTATATTGAGTAATTTGTGTCTAAGCTGACCTCAACTTGGTATAGAATTTATCTACTTTGATTCTATATTTGGAAAATGCCAGCTCACTAAGTGGATTAATATGCTCGTTGCTGTTCTTCCCATTTTGAACTTGCTATTGTGCTCTGTTTTGGTTTATTTCCTTCTGTTTTAGTAGGTCTGGTGGCTGGGCGTGTCTGTGTATTCATTTGATCACCCTTGTAATCATCAAAATTCGTTTTACTTCTTACTTCATGATCCATATGGTATTGTATCGACAATACCATCAAATTTTGTTGTTATGGCTGGTAAAAATGTTTAAACTTCAAGCAGGTGAATTCCTCGTATTACGTGGCCCTCCCCTTGGAGTATTTTTTGTTTAATTATCCTAGTGGTTTTGAATACGCTTGAAGTGGAGCCCTGAATGTAGTAAATTGATGGTAAAATTCATTTTAAAATTAGTTGTGTATTCATGTCGAGTGTTCTGAGTACACAGACTGCCATGCATATTTGAGAATGAACAATTATTCATTCATTTTATTTGTGGATTTTGCTTTGGATCATCATTGTACTTGTTCAATTTTTCATTGGTCATTAAGGATCCACATTCCATCATCCATCACATTTGTTTGCAGTTTGTGATTGAACTCTAATTAACATTACTGATAATTTCCTTATAATTGTACTGATTGAACTCTAATTAACATTACTGATAATTTCCTTATAATTGTACTGTTCCTTTTTCTAAGTAGGGAATTTGTATTTATAATGGATAAATTCTAAATGGTGAAAGTATCTTCCTCTCTAGATTCGTGAAGGATTGCATTACAACCCTTACTTCCCTGGGGGAGCTATTGCTATGCCTAAAATGCTTAATGATGGTGCTGTTGAGTACGAAGATGGTACACCCGCAACAGAAGCTCAGGTTAAATCACATTTAACTTTCCGTTCATGCATATTTATCCGAGATCACATTCCCATTTTCCATATCATGCTCATCTCTTTATTTGCTATCTTTCACAGATGGGTAAAGATGTTGTCTCATTTCTAGCGTGGGCTGCAGAGCCTGAAATGGAAGAGAGAAAACTGGTATGGTTTCACTAACAAATATAGCGAAGACTGTACACACCCATTAGCGTGTTACCTCTTGTCTAACATATTTGGCATTGCTACCTGAAACCACAGATGGGATTCAAGTGGATATTTGTTCTATCACTCGCACTTCTTCAGGCTGGTTATTACAGGCGCATGAGGTGGTCTGTTCTCAAATCTCGTAAGCTGGTGCTTGATGTTGTGAACTAGATTTCCTCAGCTTCCTAGTTTATGTTCCAGAGGATCAACTTTGCTTGTCTTCATGCTACTTTATTCACGAATCGACATTTTTCCCAGGCCGTGGGCCGATTTATAGCTTTTCCATTTTGGTGGTGAATAATGAAATCTTACTAGGGAAAAGATTTCTTGGTTTTCCAGCTGCTGATGGTAACTGTTATTGTTTGGATTTTGATGAAAATGAGATGTAGAGAGCGAGATTCCTGAAAGGGGAAACTTCATGTAATAACCGAGTACTTCTATTTTCTCAGAAGAATTTGATTACTTGAGCAAAATTTTCTTTCTATTAATTGAAAGTTATTAAATCTTGTTAGATGCTACAGGTTGTGAAATAATGCTGCTTCTAAGGCTGCATTCTTTTTCATTTTCACACTCGTGCTTTATCCTGATTGGGTGATATGATGGTCAAGAAATATATTCTTGAATGCTTCTGCAGATTATCTTCACAATAAAATATTACTCCCTATATCAACGTCCTATAATATACTACCAAAGAATATCATTTTCTGTAACTTTGTGTGATAGTAAATGGGCCAACAATGTATCTATGATTTTCCCCTGGAATATATATTTATAGGAGATTATTGGTATGGTGGAATAACTTGACAATTGAACAATCAATTTTATATTCATTTCATATGTATGATTGTGATTTGAACTCATGACTTGTCTTTCCCAACGAATCATTTTTCTTAATGACGAGAGAATAATCACTCCTTCCATTCTGCATGGAGTATTAGCTATTTCTTGTGAATGACAACAACTAATGCGGCATACTTTTTATTCACTAGTATTCAAATTTCAAACATTGATAATTGATTTTATATTGTTTGATTTGAAAACAAATAAAGACATAGTAGTATAATTTTTTCATTTATATGGACATACCAACTACTCATCGCAATAAAAAAGTTTGACTTTTCATAGGATTTCCAATGAAAAATTCTTAATCATGGACAACAAACTACTACACTATTAATAATGAAGGCATGCATCATGCAAAATCAACATTACTTCATTTGCCCTTTTCCATAATAGAATGCGAGTTTTAGTTGCAACCAAATTTTATTTTAAGGAATTTACTTAAAGGTATGGCTCACATATCAAACTTGTTCCTATTTTATTTCTTTTCGGTTTAATTTTACGATGCCATGATTGGTGGGTTTGTAAGCAAATTTGGATTAATTTTTTAATGTGGGCACACTTTTCCTTTCTACTCCACCAATAAACTAATGCTCCGAACCACAACAAATCACATAATTGTTCTTTGCCCTAATGGTAATGACCTCTTAACAAGTTCCACGTGTTTCGATGTACTTTAGCAAGAGCATAGCATTAACTTGTCCATCCACTTTCTATATTCGTAGCCATCTCTTTTCATTATTTATACAAAATCTAATGGATAAAAACGAAGCAAGAAGTTCTTATTTACCCGTGACCTAGTTATATATAGAATGTCAGGTTAGATACTAAAAATATTTTTCAAAGTGCTTGTATTTATATAATTTTATTTTTCAATTTTGGTATGATTTCTTTTTGTAATATTTTGAATTTTTAACAAAACAGTTCAAATATTCTCTATTGATTTCTAGGATTGTTATATACTCCTATAACATTAAGCACATATTATTAATTTTACATTACATTGACTTCTCAAGAAGTGAGGGTTTCTAATAACCCGATGAAATCCCGATATCTTGGGTGATAATAATTATTGCTGATTGAGGTGCTAAGATTTTTATTGCATCAAATTTTGTCCTGATCGAGGTTAGCTTGCTGGTTGATTATATATCTTCATGAGGAGGTTAGCTTGATAAGACTAATGTTTTATCGAACATAAACTCAAGTTAGTTGCAATGTAATTCCAATACGATAAATAATTAATTATCTTGAACTAGACAAGTCTTGATCAAATGAGTAATTAAAATAAAATAGCAACATGTTTAATAGTACATTTATATATAGTACAATAAGAAAACTCGTAAAATTAAACTCGTTATTTATACATACTGAATGACTCGAATCCAGACACATTGGATAAATGAAAGCGTAATACCAGTTGAGTTGTGGTTCATTTTAATATATAAATTAATGAGTAAAACTTATGAAGTACCTATGATATTGTTTTCAAAGATTTTCAAACATATGTATATAAACATTTGTCTAAGAAACTATTCATTCCAATATTCCTCAAGTACTATTAATAAGGAAATTTTAGTATTTTTAACCAATTTATTGTACCCATCTATCCATTCTACAGTGACACTTAAAAAGTTGTTGAATTAAGATGTAGACAATACATAACAAATTTTGACTTACACATATTGTTTCTCTATGTGGTTATTGGACTTTTTGGAACATTACAAAACAAATTAAATGGAGAGTATATACAAAGCTTCGGAGGAATTGCATAACAACCAGAAACTAAGCGACAGCGCGTAGTTAAGTGTGTAGATTGCCAAATTCGCACTGTAAGTATTAGATTTATGTGTAGGTTTAAGAGATTCAATCTTCCGAATTGTCCTAATCTGTTAATTGTTATAGTTATGAAGTAAGGATGCTTGTGCTTCAACTATATTAAGATAATTTTGCAAGATGCTAGGGATTATTAATTATAAGCATTCTACACCTTCAATTCTTGCATGTATGAAACTCACAATATTCTCGAGGCCTTCTAGTTTGTTAGTGACCTGGACTCACTATTCATCTGTAAAAATATAGTACTAGTATTCTTTTTCATAATCCAAGAAAAGACTTGTGAAACTTTTAAATATGAACGAGTTATGCTTTTAATAATGAATATTTTAAGTTGAATGTCCAAAAATATTTGAAGACTGGGACATGGAACCTCTTATAAGTTGAATGTTTTTTTGAGAAAAGTACTGATTTATTTGGTTTAGTTGTAAAAGAATGTCCACAATATGGATTTGTTCAGTGGATTAGGCTGTTTTAGTTTTAGAAAAACAAATTAGAAAAAATGCATCCTGCATTTTGGCCATTTTATTAAAATTTCTTATTGGGCCCTAGAGTAATGTAAAATTCATTTAGCAGTGGTTATTTGTTTCAGTAGTCACTGACGCACTACGTGTTACATCACTGAAAAAGACAAATAAAAGAGAGAGTTAAGAAATACTCCTACAAAACCATATTTGAGTTATGATACAATAATAATAGCAGTCCATGAATTATTAGAGAGCTCAAATATAAGGAGACAAAAGTATATAATGAAGAACATAGGAGTATATATCATTTTATGGCTTATTAATCAGAGTGGATGGTAGCATTAAATTTCCAGTTCACCGTTTAATTGCAGCGACAGCGACTGAGCCTCCTTCACTCGTTATGCGTGTAGCTACGGTAATAGCTCTCTCTCTCTACACGTGTCCCTAACTCTGCGTGCATATATATATATATATGGAGTAGTAGTATATGATAAGCCGTAGCTTTCAAACGGAAAACGCACACGTGTCCATGTTCTGGAACCTTTCCATTAAGCTCCTAAAAACACCATTATTCCTGAGGAATGGCTGGTTGCGTCCGCCCCTACTGCACCTGCCGCTCTCCCATTGGCCCCTCGCCTCTCCACCAATCACATCCCGTTTTCAACTTCCTATATTGCTAACATGTGTCACTCAATTTCCTCTACACCAACTTTACTTTTCTTCCTCTTCAGCATACATGATATATCTGTATCACCCCACTTTGCTTTTCCTCATTTCCATGCTTAGGTCATAGTTTCAGATCCATGCGCCCTAGATCCACCCATCTCCACCCGATAATGCTCAGATTCCGCCCGATCGCGCCTAAACCCGCCGGCCACGATGCCGCGCCGGACCAGAATCGGAGAGATCTCACCGGAAAGCGAGTCAAGAGGAAGTATGTTCGGATTCGTGCTCGCCGCCCGAAGAGTAAGGGTTTGGACGGAGGAAACCTACCGTCGCCGCCGCCTGAGAAAAAAACGGTGACGCTCCAGCTTCTCGGTGAGAGATCTGAAGGTGAGAGGGAGATGTGTGAAATTAGAGGTAAGGAAATGAGTTTGAGAGATGAGGATGGTACGGCGGCGGATCTGAGCGGTGTGATGGTGACGTGGATAGTGATGGAAGGCGTGACGGACAAGTTTGCAGGGGTAGGGTTAGGGTGTTCGGATGAGGAAAAGATGAATAATCTGGAGAGGGACACGTGTCCGGGTTTCATATCGGACGGCGGAAACAACGTGATCTGGGTGAACTCTGCGTACAAGAGGATGGTGGCGGAGGAGAAGGGTTTTCTGGTGTGGTTGGTGGTAAAGGAACAGTTGCCCCAATTTTGCCCCTCGTTTGCATGCAGAGTTAGTGTCACTCATCAGAACGCACAGGGCCAAAAGTGGAATAAAATAGTGCCGTGTGATGTTTGGAGAATGGAATTTGCTGGATTTGCATGGAAATTGGACGTCAATACCGCCCTCAGTTTAGGTTTCTAGTGTGAGCGGAACAATATTTCCAGGTAATTACCAATTATTAACCTCCTATCCCTAATTTCCCCTTCACATCTGGTGTTAAATTAATTAAGAGCCAATTAACTTTACAAAATTAATTTTAATCCTTTTAAATTCATTAATCACTACTAAGATCGATCTGATTCGCCGGTCTATAGCATAATTTAGATCTATGGTGAATCGGTTTAATTGAGGGAGACTTTTTCAAATCCTAATTTTACCCCTAATAGTTTCTAAATATAATAGCATATCAAAATAATATCTATATTGACTGATGAAGACAACTACTCCTTGTTTCTATAATCTAATTATATATGCATAATGCAATTACAAAGTATTTCACCCATTAGCTGCCTTTAGAGTTTAAGTAAATATATGACTCATCATATATTTCTGCCACTATCCACAAATCCCCTTCATTTGCTCTTAAGATGATACTTATCCAGATTAAAAAAATATCAATATACATATTATTGGCTTTAAAATAACACTTCACATCACACACCCCTCCCCTCTATTATTCTTATGCTTATACTATAATTAAATATAAAAAATATGCCAATAATCAGTAGATTCCAAAATCACACCCAATTTATATAAATCAATATAAAATACATAATTTAGAAATCTTGGGTACGGCTCAAAAATCAAGATAAAACATCAAAGTCCAAAAAGGACACATATTACACATACACCCTTTGTCAAACCTAATTAAAAACATATTACTAAACCCTTCGTAATAGCTTATGAGTTGTCCAACACATCTTAATATATATTTAAAATGATGATATAAAATTTATTTTACCTTTTAACAAAATATGAAAATATATGTATCGATTGGTTCTTATAAACAAACACTCCGTACTAGTTTAAAAGCCCACATTGACCAAATATCTATTTATATATTTATATGCCTAAAACTATTTAACTTCCTATTATAGGATTAACTTAGGGTTCTAAAAATTTAGCTATTCTGAATCTCTGATAATATGTAGTACTATACATCAAACTGATCAACTTCAGAAGTAGGTATTTTTTCAATTTTTAGAAATGTCATATAACTGTTACTCCATTAATTATTCCCAGGTTTTTTCTTAAAAAATTTTTAACTGAACGATTTACAATATTGCGTAGGATTAATCACAAATTCAAAGTGCAATAACTTCTCAGTATAAATTATTTAGTTGATAAAAAATTCATTGCCATCATCATATAAGTTGTTTAAATGTGTAAAAATTCTTCATCATACATAGTTTTAATTTATCACTCGTCCTGTACTGTAACCATGCATGCTTTGCATGATATAAAGAACTTGAATAACACCGATTTTTTAACGTAATATTGACCCAGATATGCCAACCTTATGAAAATATACTCAGTTAAATGTTGGATCCTGAAGTTTATATGATCTTAAAATTTGGATATTATCGTTTTCCATATCCTTACCTTTATCATTATCCTTACCATTATCGTTTTATTTTCATCATCATTATCATTACTTTAGACTACTATTACAGTGATAACAATTGAAGAGCATTACTCTAGCAAAATATTCTTAGCAGAAAATATGAAATTTGAACTCCCATGACGAGTAAATGCCACGGCTAAAAAAATTAGTAACACTAGTATATTTTTTTTCTTTAAAAGCTTACTCTACAAAACACTATATATAGTACTATATGGAGTACTTATATCTTATTTCCGAGCCTACATACAAATTCATCAGCTTAAAAAAACTACTCCCTCCGTCTCACTATAAGTATTTTTTTTGCTCGTTCCACTGTAAGTGAGTTAGTTTTCTACTACAATTTTAACAAAAAACCACATATTTACTCTTTCTTACGTACTTTATTTTTTTTCCTATTTTCTCCTCATTTCTCTACTTTATTCTCTCTCATACTTGTTCTATCTCCATTTAACTCACCAAAATTATTTTTTATCGATTATGTGCCCAAATGAAATGCCTCAACTATAATGGAACGGAGGAAGCATAAGGGAGTATTCTTTTTTCTTCTTTTTTTCAATGGAAAATGATTCAAAATATAACCTATTTTTCACTTTTTCACATGTTGTATGGAATCGATAGTTTCATGCAGAAAAAATCTGGGCATTCCCTTTTTCTTCCTTTTTCATTATATTTAAGATAATTGTATTATAGGGTATCATTGTGATAATATTTTCTTTGTTTTCCACCTTGGAAAAAATGTGATAAAACAAAAGTGGTTTTATAAAAAAAATCCTCTTTCTTATTTTTCTCATGATAAATTCACAATGCATACTAATGCAGTTAATATTAGGTTTTGTTGATTATCAATGTCTTCTAGGAGTACTTTTTTTCTTTTGAAGATAGCTTAAGATCATTCCTTGTTAACTTGTTATCTACGATAATGTTTTCTGCACAAGTAGTCAAGAGCAATTAAGTTTATTTTAAACATGTAGCATTATAAATATCTCGATTTTCTTATGCAGGCGATTGACGGTGGGTTTAGTTCGTAGAAGAAGAGCCATGCCCAAGATACAATGTTGCAAGAGTAAGTTGTAAATAAACCTTTAATCTGCTGAAGCAGTGTGTATCTAATAATACACACAAAGGTTTCTAATGTAATATTATCATTCGAAAGAATTATGATGACAAGTTAAGGAAAACGCAGTGCGCGACAAAGACTTGAAATCAGATGTATTCTAGTGTCAGTGAAATGCCTAATCGGCCCATTTCACCTTAATCATTTACGACACCACCTTTCTTCATTTCCTCATTACTTAGCCAATCTTCTTTGAGTTAAATGGTTTTTAACAATCCTACAACTCCATGGATGTCGGATCTTCGCCTACAAGGTAATTTATTCATTTCATTTTTGGACCGTTACAAGGTAATTGACTCGTTTCATTTTTTTTGGCAAAAGTTTTTTTTTTTCTCTTGTACTTTATCTTTTTTCTTATCTTTTTTACTTAATTCTCTCTTCACTAACTTATAAACTCTCATTTCTTAATCTTTGAGCTAAAAAGAAATGCTCCAAGTAAGGTGAGACGAGGGGAGTGCGTAATTGTAAATGACAGACACATATCAATGAAATTTTATAATCTACATATCACATATCAATGAAATTTTATAATCTACCCATATTTTGATTTTAAAATTTTTAGTGATTTGTTTACATGATTATACATACTACGGAGTAGTAATTTTTGTAGATTTTTATTGATAAGCGTCAGTTATATGCATACAATAAGAAAATTGTTACTTTCACCAAAAATATCTCACGTCTGTTTTATTGTGACTGCAATAAAACATCTCACGTCTGCATTACGTAACATCTAGCTAGATTTTCAAATTAGTGATGTAACTGCAATTAATCATCTTGTATAATATTAATTTTTAAAGATATTATTTCGATTACGATAAAGCTCTCTTACCAGCCAAAAGGCTGTCTTGTCAGCTTTAGCCAATGAGAACTGTCGGTGCTTTGTTTAGATCTGATAAAATAACTCACATTATAAATTCTGATAAAAATGAATTACAACAATTTAAAGATCCTTAAATCGATTGATGACATTTACTCAACCCGCTTAGTTTTTATTTTTATTTTTTAAGCGATAAATGAACTTATCATTTCTATTTCTAATAATATTAGGACTAGAAAGTTCCACAAGTGACAATGTTCACTTTTTTTTAAACGATAAGTAAACCGTTTCTATTTTCCTGTCCTTGACGACCTTGTAACCTTTCTCAAGGAATAATTCAAGAAAGAATTATAAAGTTATTATACGGCTTCCAAATTAAGTTTGCTTCCTTTTGTGGCGCTAGTTTTGATTGGTTGAAGCCGAGTCTTCATTACCTTAATATCAAATTTGATTGGTAAGCATTCTAGTCGACAACACTAATAATTTATTCATATACTGATATACATACACCAATAATGTTATGAGGACATATCAACTTTCGTTTTCGTACAACTTAAAATAATTTGAAATAAGATTACTAACATATCTAGAAATGATGTGGTCTGGTTGAGATGATTGAATCTATCAAGTGTTATAAAAACCCAATACCAAGAAAAAAAAATTAAACATAGCTCTTTTGTGTGCGTGTATAGCCTAATGATAGAATAATTAATATCTAAGACCAAATGACTTCAGTTTAAAATCTATAGTGATACACTTTTAAAAACAATTCAATAGTAAAAACATAAACAAAAATAGCTATATTGAGTAATACTACATCTAAACATCATTAATCTTTTAAAAAGTCAAAAGAAAAGGAGTTAAAATAAGTGATTAAGGTTAAAGAGAAGATAATTTGATTATTAATAGGTGGTACTATGAGTATAAATATATAGAACTAAATTGTAGTCCAAAAGCTGAAAAGCTGCATATCCAATGATTTAGCATAATATAGTCCGACAAGACGTCATCGAACCATCCACGCGTCGTGAATCCAACACATGCACTGCACCAACTTATTCTCCATCTTTAAATAATTATGCCACGCGTAACCTCAGTCTCATAACTACTTTTTCATTTTTCATAATCCCAAAAGCTGTTCCTAGTGCTTTGCCATATGTCCTCCTCCACATTGGTCCATTTCTTAAACCCAATCCAAGCCCTATTTCATCTAGATACGCTGCTTTTTCACGGCCCCACAAATATTACCTTCACCAAATTAAAATATTCGAAATATCATCCATCATATACTATTCTAATACATGTCCTATTCCTATACACAACTACTACATAATATAACTCGTACATTTAACTTTTTTTTATACTATCAGAGTTCCTGACTCATTCGACCAATTGGCGTGAGCCCACGTGAGGTTCATGGGAATAATAAAAAAAATATTTAAAATGTCTCAAACTTAAAAGTAGTAACCTCTTCGCCTCTTTTAAAATAATCCATTTATCTTTTTATTGTCCCAATCAATATGATGCATTACTTAAAATAAAAATAAATTTATATCTACTTAGTTTATATATATTTTCTTACTTTATTCTTTTTAATTAAAACACAAAATAAAACTGCATAAAATTCTGTGTCGTCCAAAGAAAAGATCATTTTTGTTAAGACAGGGGAAGTAGTTGTATTATAAAATTGTATCAGAGGGGCAGTCATATTTCATTGAGTCAGTCAAATCTAAGTAAACTAACATACATTGTTGTCTTGATGAGGAAATATCCATAGACTTGATTATGTCAGTGTGAGTAGAAAAAGTAAATATCACCTCGCTAATTAGAGCATCCACAATAGCGGCTAGCCGAACTATTGTAATAGGCCAGTGCTGAATCGGCGAAAAAAACGGCGTGGGCTAGCCGATTTGAGGGTGCTGGCCGCCATTGTGGCGTACCGATCGGTCAGCGCCAATTTTCATTTTTTTTAAAATTATTTTTTGAAAACCTATATATACGCGATTTTAGTTTCATTTTCATTTGCACCACTTGTTTTAACGAGTTTTTTCTCTCTCTAAATTTCTGACAAGAGCAACATCGAACGATGAGTAACGTGGGTGGTAGCAGTGGTGGTAGTAGTGGTGGTAGTGGTGGTAGTGGTGGGGATACTGAGGAGTATGAACGACAGATGAACGAGGCTATGGAGGCCTACATGAACCGCGAGCTAGAGCGGTACATGCGAAGGGTCGAACAGCAGGCGGTACCTCGCCCTCCACCGGTTGTCCACCGCCGAGCAGTGATTGATCGGGATCACGTAGCTGCACATCAGCGGCTATATGACGACTACTTCGCTCCGGACCCGCGGTTTCCAGCAACCATGTTCAGGCGGCGTTTTAGAATGCGCAGGGAGTTGTTTATGTGTATCGTTGACGCTTTGGAGCGTCGATATCTTTATTTCTGCTTCAGGCACGATGCGGCTGGCAGACCCGGCTACACGCCTATCCAAAAGTGCACGACGGCAATCAGGCAGTTGGCCTACGGTGGCGCGGCAGACATGTGGGATGAGTACCTCCACATCGGTGAGACGACTTCTTTGGAATGTCTGAAGTTTTTCTGTTAGGGCGTGATTCACATTTTCGGTGAGCAGTACCTTCGAAGCCCTACACCCCAAGATTGTCAGAATCTGATGTAGATGCACGGGGAGCAGCATGGATTCCCTGGGATGTTAGGCAGCATAAATTTTATGCATTGGGAGTGGAAGAACTGTCCAACTGCCTAGAAAGGGGCCTACACGACCGGCTACAAGGGAAAGAATCTCACGATGATCCTCGAGGCCATAGCTGATTACCGGCTATGGATCTGGCATGCGTATTTTGGGGTAGCCGGGTTGAACAACGACCTCAACGTCATCAACTCGTCGCCCCTCTTCAACGAGAAGTGTCAGGACATCGGTCCAGCCGTCTCATTTGTGGCCAACGGCAACTGGCATGATATGAGCTACTACTTGGCGGATGGGATATACCCTAGGTGGCCTGTCTTTGTGAAGACGATCAGGCACGCGGCGGATGACAAGAAGGCCTACTTTGCGGAATGGCAGGAGTTGGCGCGCAAGGACGTGGATCGCTCATTTGGTGTGCTCCAGTCTCGATGGGCGGCAATTAAGGGTCCAACGCGTTTGTGGGATGTCAAATGCATTGCTGATATAATGTACGAATGCATTATCATGCACAACATGATCGTCGAAGACGAAGGCGTACAACTGACTAGTTGGGCCAATGACGATGAAGCCGGTCCAAGCCACGGAACGGCCACCCCTAGCGTACAACGTGGGGTACCTCACGATGAAGTCGGCCGCCTCCAGGAATATGCCGACATGCGCCAAGTGGATGTTCATATTCAACTCCAAAAGGATATAATTGAAGAGTTGTGGGCACGGAAGACTGCACGACGATAGGTTTTTTTCTTTATTATGTAATTTATTTTTTAAATTGAATGTACTTTTTTTTAATGCAATTAATGAATTTTCCCGTATATGTCTCGTAAATTTAATTCCGTAATTTGATCGTAAATTTAATTCCGTAAATGTAGTTGTTTTGAATTATTTTTATTGTGGCTGACCTATTTGAGTAAATGCTGACGTGGCAGGTGGATTTTTAGTGCTGCTGACGTGGCAGGGAGAGTGAGTGGCTGACCTATTCTTATTGTGGATGCTCTTATAAAAAGATCAAACAATATGGAGATTCTTCCTAATCAAATAATTGCCACACCCAATAATTTCAGAAGATCTTGCAGTCACGGTTCCACGAGCCAGTGGGATTATGAGAGACGAATGCTTGTATATTTGTATTGGGGAAGGCCCTAGCTTTTTTAAAATTTTTGTTTGTAATTTCTTAAAATCAATTTGAAATGATTTTGAATTTTTTTTCACATCTATGCAAGTATATTGCTAAATAAAAACTTCTACGAGTACTACTTATTGACGTTTTTAGGCTTTAGCGTTGCACTTTGTTTGATGTTTAGATCAACTGCTTTCATATCTGTGGAAGCCAAGGAGAGATTGGGCCGAAGTGACAATGTGTTAAAAGGCCCACATTAGTATCACTATGGGGCTCCATTTTATGAAGTTTGATCGTATTTTTTTTTAGTTTAACTAACTAATTAATCTGTTTAAAAATCTATCGAAAATCCACACATCAAATGTTGAAGCTCAAGAAAACAATGTTAACCTACGTGATTTGGCTATTGAAGGAAAGAATTATTTGGTATACGATTTTGCCTGATTAATGGACGTTAGACCAGTTTGATTGACTAGATCATGAACCGATAGCTTCATTAATTAGTTTATTTAGTGACCAAATTTTTAAAACATAAGTCTATACCAACAAATTATTGATCTCCAACCGTGAGAATTTTTAGCGGGACAAATTAACTCCCGGTCCATTCGTCGCTGGTATAGTAAAAGCTGAATGCGTCGGCATCTTGCAGTATTTCGTGTAGTGCAGTTTTTCTGCACCAATTAGTCCAAGAATGGACTGACCTGCAAAGACCCGTAACAATGTCAATGCAAACAAATTGAATTGGCCAACGTCATTAATTGTGTTAGACTAATTTATTAGGAGTGACTCTAAAGAATTAACATCAATAAGACCATTTATAATTCATTAATGCATTGAACAATTCAAATCAACTCACACATGACATCATTATTTTTTGATATACTCTACTAACTCCGAAGCAACTTGAGTTTCTTGGAAATTCATAATGGGCTAAACAAACAAACGTCAACTCCCAATTCAATCTTTAAAGTTTTAATTTACTCAGCTTTTCCTGCTTGAAGATGATGGAAGTGGAAACCAGAGTCCATTTTGGACACATGAAGTACTTCAACTCTCAACATGTATGTCCTAATTAATTTTTGGTTTTTTCATTTTGTACTAATTTGTATGACTGTTTTTTTTGGTTGTTGATTGATTTAATGTAATGATAGGCTGATGAGAGATGTGCAGAAGAGGAGGCTATAGATGATTGGATTCAAATCTCTCCACAAAAAAGTGCAAAGTGGTGGTTTTCAGCAGTTCATAATGTTACAGCGATGGTTGGTGCTGGAGTACTTGGTTTTCCTTATGCCATGTCTGAATTAGGATGGTACTATTATAACACAAATCAACTTTATTTATAATAACAATTAAATCCTTCATGTAATTATAAATTAAATGATGTTATTAGGGGGCCAGGAGTGACAGCCATGGTGCTATCTTGGGTGATAACACTCTACACTTTGTGGCAAATGGTGGAGATGCATGAAATGGTTCCAGGGAGGCGTTTCGACCGGTACCATGAGCTCGGGCAGCATGCGTTTGGGGAGAAGCTCGGGTTGTGGATCGTGGTTCCTCAACAGCTCATAGTTGGAGTTGGGGTCGACATAGTTTACATGATCACCGGAGGGAGATCTCTTTGTAAATTCCATGACTTGGTCTGCAGAAAGAATTGCAACAAGATTAATTTTACTTATTTTATCATGATTTTCGGGTCAGTCCACTTCGCGTTGTCCCAGCTGCCCGACATCAATTCAATCTCCGGCGTCTCCCTCGCTGCAGCAGTCATGTCCTTGAGGTATACCTCATATTGTAAATTGGTTATTACTATTGTTTTTGCTCAATTTTAATAAAACTGAGTTTTTTTATTTTTTTATTTTTTAAATTGAGTTACTCGACAATAGCATGGGGAGGTTCGTTAGCCGAGGAGCAGAAGGAGGAGGTGGAATATGGGTACAAAGCCGGTAACCCGGGCGGTACGATCATCTCCTTCTTCTGTGCGTTGGGAAATGTCGCTTTCGCCTACGCGGGTCACAATGTAGTGTTGGAGATTCAATCTACGATGCCATCTACACCGTCGAGGCCTTCCAAGAAAGCTATGTGGAAAGGAGTGTTGGTAGCTTATATCGTCGTGGCTCTTTGTTACTTCCCGGTCGCCATCGTTGGATATTGGAGGTTTGGCAATGGCGTCGATGATAACATCCTTGTCACGCTACAAGAGCCTGTTTGGCTCATCGCCATGGCTAACATGTTCGTCGTGGTCCATCTCATTGGCAGCTATCAGGTCCATTTGAGATATTTTTACTAACTTATTGCTCCTATTATATGTGGCTCTAATAATTTGAATGTTGTTTCGACTTGTCACATATATAGTGTGTTAGTGGCAGTTTGGTATTACATCACTAAAATAGTTAAAAATATCTAAATTGTGTATTTTTATTATATTTTTTTATTTATCTTTTGTACCAAACAGTCATGTATAGTTTAAGTGGTGCAGATCTACGCCATGCCAATTTTTGACCTGATTGAAATGGTTCTAGTGAAGAAACTAAAATTCAAGGCAAGTTGGTATCTACGTTTTATTGCAAGGAATACGTATGTGGGTATGTCACAACTATATATTTGAACAAAATAATAAGTTATGATCATAGGAAATATATATATATGTTGATGAGTTGTTAATTTTGAGTTCAGCTTTTACTATGTGTATTGCGATGACGTTCCCTTTCTTTGGTGGGCTACTTGGATTTTTTGGTGGATTTGCATTTGCGCCAACCACATACTTTGTAAGCAATTTTTAATTTACTGTCTTTGATATTTAATTACAACTTTGTTAAATTAATTTGGATTATAGAAAATTATAATTTGATCATTTTTTCAGCTTCC